>NC_052325.1:219534-421535 GCF_016432855.1 Salvelinus namaycush | reverse complement strand
TCTGAACAGTATATAGTTCTAACAGTAGGTTCTGAACAGTATATAGTTCTAACAGTAGGTTCTGAACAGTATATAGTTCTAACAGTAGGTTCTGAACAGTATATAGTTCTAACAGTATATAGTTCTAACAGTATATAGTTCTAACAGTAGGTTCTGAACAGTATATAGTTCTAACAGTATATAGTTCTAACAGTATATAGTTCTAACAGTAGGTTCTGAACAGTATATAGTTCTAACAGAATATAGTTCTAACAGTAGGTTCTGAACAGTATATAGTTCTAACAGTATATAGTTCTAACAGTAGGTTCTGAACAGTATATAGTTCTAACAGTATATAGTTCTAACAGATGGTTCTGAACAGTATATAGTTCTAACAGTAGGTTCTAACAGTATATAGTTCTAACAGTATATAGTTCTAACAGTAGGTTCTGAACAGTATATAGTTCTAACAGTAGGTTCTGAACAGTATATAGTTCTAACAGTAGGTTCTGAACAGTATATAGTTCTAACAGTAGGTTCTGAACAGTATATAGTTCTAACAGTAGGTTCTGAACAGTATATAGTTCTAACAGAATATAGTTCTAATTGCAGGTTCTGAACAGTATATAGTTCTAACAGTAGGTTCTGAACAGTATATAGTTCTAACAGTATATAGTTCTAACAGTAGGTTCTGAACAGTATATAGTTCTAACAGTATATAGTTCTAACAGTAGGTTCTGAACAGTATATAGTTCTAACAGAATATAGTTCTAATTGCAGGTTCTGAACAGTATATAGTTCTAACAGTAGGTTCTGAACAGTATATAGTTCTAACAGTATATAGTTCTAACAGTATATAGTTCTAACAGTAGGTTCTGAACAGTATATAGTTCTAACAGTAGGTTCTGAACAGTATATAGTTCTAACAGTAGGTTCTGAACAGTATATAGTTCTAACAGTAGGTTCTGAACAGTATATAGTTCTAACAGAATATAGTTCTAATTGCAGGTTCTGAACAGTATATAGTTCTAACAGTAGGTTCTGAACAGTATATAGTTCTAACAGTAGGTTCTGAACAGTATATAGTTCTAACAGTATATAGTTCTAACAGTAGGTTCTGAACAGTATATAGTTCTAACAGTAGGTTCTGAACAGTATATAGTTCTAACAGTATATAGTTCTAACAGTAGGTTCTCAACAGTATATAGTTCTAACAGTATATAGTTCTAACAGTAGGTTCTGAACAGTATATAGTTCTAACAGTAGGTTCTGAACAGTATATAGTTCTAACAGTAGGTTCTGAACAGTATATTGTTCTAACAGTAGGTTCTCAACAGTATATAGTTCTAACAGTAGGTTCTCAACAGTATATAGTTCTAACAGTAGGTTCTGAACAGTATATAGTTCTAACAGTATATAGTTCTAACAGTAGGTTCTGAACAGTATATAGTTCTAACAGTATATAGTTCTAACAGTAGGTTCTGAACAGTATATTGTTCTAACAGTATATAGTTCTAACAGTAGGTTCTGAACAGTATATAGTTCTAACAGTATATAGTTCTAACAGTAGGTTCTCAACAGTATATAGTTCTAACAGTAGGTTCTGAACAGTATATTGTTCTAACAGTAGGTTCTGAACAGTAGACTGGTAGAACATTCAGACACAGCCAGTGACACATTTTGGAGCCTTGAATGAAAAGTCCCATCCTACCTGGTTGTTTCTGCCGTGGTTTGGGCAGGTTGGTAACACAGCTGTGGGGACACATGAGGACGTTACAGGGGTGGAGAGCTCCTTCCAGAAACCTCTGTTTGGTCTCTGAGATATGGATCCCCCCCAGCGGAGCCTTGGGCATTGTGTTGGCAGGGACAAGAGCTAGGCAGTACACCCCCACCTGGTGAATACTGTCTATAGCCTGTAGAAAATACAATAGACATGTTGACATGGACAAGAGCTAGGCAGTACACCCCCACCTAGTGAATACTGTCTATAGCCTGTAGAAAATACAATAGACATGTTGACATGGACAAGAGCTAGGCAGTACACCCCCACCTGGTGAATACTGTCTATAGCCTGTAGAAAATACAATAGACATGTTGACATGGACAAGAGCTAGGCAGTACACCCCCACCTAGTGAATACTGTCTATAGCCTGTAGAAAATACAATAGACATGTTGACATGGACAAGAGCTAGGCAGTACACCCCCACCTGGTGAATACTGTCTATAGCCTGTAGAAAATACAATAGACATGTTGACATGGACAAGAGCTAGACAGTACACCCCCACCTAGTGAATACTGTCTATAGCCTGTAGAAAATACAATAGACATGTTGGCAGGGACAAGAGCTAGGCAGTACACCCCCACCTGGTGAATACTGTCTATAGCCTGTAGAAAATACAATAGACATGTTGGCAGGGACAAGAGCTAGGCAGTACACCCCCACCTGGTGAATACTGTCTATAGCCTGTAGAAAATACAATAGACATGTTGACATGGACAAGAGCTAGGCAGTACACCCCCACCTAGTGAATACTGTCTATAGCCTGTAGAAAATACAATAGACATGTTGACATGGACAAGAGCTAGGCAGTACACCCCCACCTGGTGAATACTGTCTATAGCCTGTAGAAAATACAATAGACATGTTGACATGGACAAGAGCTAGGCAGTACACCCCCACCTGGTGAATACTGTCTATAGCCTGTAGAAAATACAATAGACATGTTGGCAGGGACAAGAGCTAGGCAGTACACCCCCACCTAGTGAATACTGTCTATAGCCTGTAGAAAATACAATAGACATGTTGGCATGGACAAGAGCTAGGCAGTACACCCCCACCTGGTGAATACTGTCTATAGCCTGTAGAAAATACAATAGACATGTTGACAGGGACAAGAGCTAGGCAGTACACCCCCACCTAGTGAATACTGTCTATAGCCTGTAGAAAATACAGCCTAACAGACAGGAGGGGTTACTAGATGTGTGTTCCATATATTGATTTGACTCAGAACATCATGCAGCTTTAAATGGACCTGAAGAGGTGTTGTATACATGATGTATATATACTGTGTTGTACCTGAAGAGGTGTTGTATACATGATGTATATATACTGTGTTGTACCTGAAGAGGTGTTGTATACATGATGTATATATACTGTGTTGTACCTGAAGAGGTGTTGTATACATGATGTATATATACTGTGTTGTACCTGAAGAGTGTTGTATACATGATGTATATATACTGTGTTGTACCTGAAGAGGTGTTGTATACATGATGTATATATACTGTGTTGTACCTGAAGAGGTGTTGTATACATGATGTATATATACTGTGTTGTACCTGAAGAACGCGACTCATCCACTGGAAGCTGCCCTCCTCTGAAGCATCTGGTCTCTGTTCTGCCACCACTACAATACGCTCATCATGGAGAACCGATACGGAGAACACTGCTATCCTAGAACACAACAACACAACACTGCTATCCTAGAACATAACAACAACACTGCTATCCTAGAACACAACAACACAACACTGCTATCCTAGAACATAACAACAACACTGCTATCCTAGAACACAACAACAACACTGCTATCCTAGAACACAACAACACAACACTGCTATCCTAGAACATAACAACAACACTGCTATCCTAGAACACAACAACAACACTGCTATCCTAGAACACAACAACAACCCTGCTATCCTAGAACACAACAACAACACTGCTATCCTACAACACAACAACACTGCTATCCTAGAACACAACAACAACACTGCTATCCTAGAACACAACAACAACACTGCTATCCTAGAACACAACAACAACACTGCTATCCTACAACACAACAACAACACTGCTATCCTAGAACACAACAACAACACTGCTATCCTACAACACAACAACAACACTGCTATCCTAGAACACAACAACAACACTGCTATCCTAGAACACAACAACAACACTGCTATCCTACAACACAACAACAACACTGCTATCCTACAACACAACAACAACACTGCTATCCTACAACACAACAACAACACTGCTATCCTAGAACACAACAACAACACTGCTATCCTAGAACACAACAACACTGCTATCCTAGAACACAACAACAACACTGCTATCCTACAACACAACAACAACACTGCTATCCTAGAACACAACAACAACACTGCTATCCTAGAACACAACAACAACACTGCTATCCTAGAACACAACAACAACACTGCTATCCTAGAACACAACAACAACACTGCTATCCTAGAACACAACAACACAACACTGCTATCCTAGAACATAACAACAACACTGCTATCCTAGAACACAACAACAACACTGCTATCCTAGAACACAACAACAACACTGCTATCCTAGAACACAACAACAACACTGCTATCCTAGAACACAACAACAACACTGCTATCCTAGAACACAACAACAACCCTGCTATCCTAGAACACAACAACAACACTGCTATCCTAGAACACAACAACAACACTGCTATCCTAGAACACAACAACAACACTGCTATCCTAGAACACAACAACACAACACTGCTATCCTAGAACACAACAACAACACTGCTATCCTAGAACACAACAACACTGCTATCCTACAACACAACAACAACACTGCTATCCTAGAACACAACAACAACACTGCTATCCTACAACACAACAACAACACTGCTATCCTAGAACACAACAACACTGCTATCCTAGAACACAACAACAACACTGCTATCCTAGAACATAACAACAACACTGCTATCCTAGAACACAACAACAACACTGCTATCCTACAACACAACAACAACACTGCTATCCTAGAACACAACAACAACACTGCTATCCTACAACAACAACAACACTGCTATCCTAGAACACAACAACAACACTGCTATCCTAGAACACAACACAACACTGCTATCCTACAACACAACAACAACACTGCTATCCTACAACACAACAACAACACTGCTATCCTAGAACACAACAACAACACTGCTATCCTAGAACACAACAACAACACTGCTATCCTAGAACACAACAACAACACTGCTATCCTAGAACACAACAACAACACTGCTATCCTACAACACAACAACAACACTGCTATCCTAGAACACAACAACAACCCTGCTATCCTACAACACAACAACAACACTGCTATCCTAGAACACAACAACAACACTGCTATCCTAGAACACAACAACAACACTGCTATCCTACAACACAACAACAACACTGCTATCCTAGAACACAACAACAACACTGCTATCCTAGAACACAACACAGAACCCCTTTCCTCACCTCCCCCTGTAGACAAACTTCATGGGCTCCACTGCCAGCGCCGTGGCAACCACATCATCAGCGTTGTGTCTCCGACCACACACCGTCATCAGCCCGTCCATTCTACCTACGATAAACACCAGGTTGTCCTGGAGACCACACACACAGGGTGGTTAGTCACTGCCCAACACATCTAGTCAAATAAAATAAAATATGTATTTGTCACATGCTTGGTAAACAACAGGTGTCGACTAACAGTGAAATGGATGGTCAGGTCCAGCAGTATCAGCTGACATCAGCTGTACCTCATTTAACAGCTACATTTAGCAGACATCATGCTAGCAGATATACTATCGGTAAAACGTTTGGAATCATGTAGTAACCAAAAAATCTAAATAGATTTTATATTTGAGATTCTTCAAAGTAGCCACCCTTCGCCTTGATGACAGCTTTGCTCACTCTTGGCATTCTCTCAACCAGCTTCATGAGCTAGCCACCTGGAATGCATTTCAATTAACAGGTGTGCCTTGTTAAAAGTTAATTTGTGGAATTTATTTCCTTCTTAATGCGTTTGAGCCAATCAGTTGTGTTGTGATAAGGTAGGAGTGGTATTCCTGAAGATAGCCTTATTTGGTAAAAGACAAAGTCCATACTATGGCAAGAAGAAATGACAGGCCATCATTACTTTAAGACACGAAAAATCAGTCAATACGGAACATTTCAAGTGCAGTCGCAAAAACCAAGCGCTGATGAAACTGGCTCTCATGTGGACCGATACAGGAAAGGAAGACCCAGAGTTACCTCTGCTGCAGAGGATAAGTTCATTAGTTACCAGCCTCAGAAATTGCAGCCCAAATAAATACTTCACATAGTTCAAGTAACAGACACATGTCAACATCAACTGTTCAGAGGAGACTGTGTGAATCAGACCTTCATGGTCGAATTCCTGAAAATAAACCACTATTAAAAGGACACCAATAATAAGAGACTTGCTTTGGCCAAGAAACACGAGCAATGGACATTAAACTAGTGGAAATGTGTCATTCAGTCTGGAGGCCAAGCTGGATATTTTTGGTTCCAACCGCAGAGTAGGTGAACGGATGATGAACGTGCTTCTACACCTGCATTGCTTGCTGTTTGGGGTTTTAGGCTGGGTTTCTGTACAGCACTTTGAGATATCAGCTGATGTAAGAAGGGCTATATAAATACATTTGATTTGATCTCCGCATGTGTGGTTCTCACCGTGAAGCATGGAGGAGGAGGTGTGATGGTGTGGGGGTTCTTTGCTGGTGACACTGTCAGTGAGTTATTTAGAATTCAAGGCACACTTAACCAGCATTGCTACCACAGCATTCTGCAGCGATACGCCATCCCATCTGGTTTGGGCTTAGTGGGACTATCATTTGTTTTTCAATGACCCAACACACCTCCAGGCTGTGAAAGGGCTATTTTACCAAGAAAGAGAGGGATGGCGTGCTGCATCAGATGACCTGGCCTCCATAATCCCCCAACCTCAACCAAATTGAGATGGTTTGGGATGAGTCGGAACGCAGAATGAAGGAAAAGCAGCCAACAAGTACTCAGCATATGTTGGAACTCCTTCAAAACTGTTGGAAAAGCATTCCAGGTGAAGCTGGTTGAGAGAATGCCAAGAGTGTACAAAGCTGTCATCAAGGCAAAGAGTGGCTATTTGAAGAATCTCAAATATAAAATATATTTTGATTTGTTTAACACTTTTTTGGTTACTACATGATTCCATATATGTTATAGTTTATGACTTCACTATTATTCTACAATGTAAAAAATAGTGTACATTTAGCAGACGCATTTAGCAGATACATCACGCTAGCCGATACATTTAGCAGACATCATGCTAGCAGACACATCACGCTAGCCGATACATTTAGCAAACATCATGCTAGCAGACACATCACGCTAGCCGATACATTAAGCAGACATCATGCTGGCAGAGACATCATGCTGGCAGAGACATCATGCTGGCAGAGACATCATGCTGGCAGAGACATCATGCTAGCAGAGACATCATGCTAGCAGAGACATCATGCTAGCAGACATCATGCTAGCAGAGACATCATGCTAGCAGAGACAGCATGCTAGCAGAGACAGCATGCTAGCAGAGACATCATGCTAGCAGAGACATCATGCTTGCAGACATCATGCTAGCAGAGACATCATGCTAGCAGAGACATCATGCTAGCAGAGACATCATGCTAGCAGAGACATCATGCTAGCAGAGACATCATGCTGGCAGACATCATGCTGGCAGAGACATCATGCTAGCAGACATCATGCTAGCAGACATCATGCTAGCAGACATCATGCTAGCAGACATCATGCTAGCAGAGACATCATGCTAGCAGAGACATCATGCTAGCAGACACATCATGCTAGCAGAGACATCATGCTAGCAGAGACATCATGCTAGCAGACATCATGCTAGCAGACATCATGCTAGCAGACATCATGCTAGCAGACATCATGCTAGCAGAGACATCATGCTAGCAGACATCATGCTAGCAGACATCATGCTAGCAGAGACATCATGCTAGCAGATACAATGATTTCGCTACACTCGCATTAACATTGCTAACCATGTGTATATGACAAATAAAATTTGATTTGACATCATGCTAGCAGACATCATGCTAGCAGATACATTTAGCAGACATCATGCTAGCAGATACATTTAGCAGACATCATGCTAGCAGATACATTTAGCAGACATCATGCTAGCAGATACATTTAGCAGACATCATGCTAGCAGATACATTTAGCAGACATCACGCTAGCCGATACATTAAGCAGACATCATGCTGGCAGAGACATCATGCTGGCAGAGACATCATGCTGGCAGAGACATCATGCTGGCAGAGACATCATGCTAGCAGAGACATCATGCTAGCAGAGACATCATGCTAGCAGACATCATGCTAGCAGAGACATCATGCTAGCAGAGACAGCATGCTAGCAGAGACAGCATGCTAGCAGAGACATCATGCTAGCAGAGACATCATGCTTGCAGACATCATGCTAGCAGAGACATCATGCTAGCAGAGACATCATGCTAGCAGAGACATCATGCTAGCAGAGACATCATGCTAGCAGAGACATCATGCTAGCAGAGACATCATGCTGGCAGACATCATGCTGGCAGAGACATCATGCTAGCAGACATCATGCTAGCAGACATCATGCTAGCAGACATCATGCTAGCAGAGACATCATGCTAGCAGAGACATCATGCTAGCAGACATCATGCTAGCAGAGACATCATGCTAGCAGAGACATCATGCTAGCAGAGACATCATGCTAGCAGACATCATGCTAGCAGACATCATGCTAGCAGAGACATCATGCTAGCAGACATCATGCTAGCAGAGACATCATGCTAGCAGACATCATGCTAGCAGACATCATGCTAGCAGAGACATCATGCTAGCAGATACAATGATTTCGCTACACTCGCATTAACATTGCTAACCATGTGTATATGACAAATAAAATTTGATTTGACATCATGCTAGCAGACATCATGCTAGCAGATACATTTAGCAGACATCATGCTAGCAGATACATTTAGCAGACATCATGCTAGCAGATACATTTAGCAGACATCATGCTAGCAGATACATTTAGCAGACATCATGCTAGCAGATACATTTAGCAGACATCATGCTAGCAGATACATTTAGCAGACATCATGCTAGCAGATACATTTAGCAGACATCATGCTAGCAGATACATTTAGCAGACATCATGCTAGCAGATACATTTAGCAGACATCATGCTAGCAGACATCATGCTAGCAGATACATTTAGCAGACATCATGCTAGCAGATACATTTAGCAGACATCATGCTAGCAGATACATTTAGCAGACATCATGCTAGCAGATACATTTAGCAGACATCATGCTAGCAGATACATTTAGCAGACATCATGCTCGCAGATACATTTAGCAGACATCATGCTAGCAGATACATTTAGCAGACATCATGCTAGCAGATACATTTAGCAGACATCATGCTAGCAGATACATTTAGCAGACATCATGCTCGCAGATACATTTAGCAGACATCATGCTAGCAGATACATTTAGCAGACATCATGCTAGCAGATACATTTAGCAGACATCATGCTAGCAGATACATTTAGCAGACATGCTAGCAGCTGGGAATGTAAGGATCCTAGTAATGGATAACAGTGAACTCACAGGTCCTACAAAGCCCAGTAGGGACGTCCTGGTGAAGGGTCTGCCACTGATGGGACCTCCTGACGCTCTTACTGGGATGGTCTGGAACAGGCAACAGGACTATACACACACCACTAGACACACACACCACATAGCTCCTAATGCTGTTACTGGGATGGTCTGGAACAGGCAACAGGACTATACACACACCACTAGACACACACACCACATAGCTCCTAATGCTGTTACTGGGATGGTCTGGAACAGGCAACATGACTACACACCACTCAGTATTCATTTATGTAGCTATTGCCTTTAATTAACCAGGAAAGTTATTGAGAACACATTCTCTTTTGCAGTAACAATGTGACACCATTATGAGTGTTAAAGTGACAGTACAAACCTGGAATGTGTTCTTGGTCATGCCCGGGAGGCCGTAGTATGCCACGCCGGTGCTCCCAGAACTCACACAGATCTCCCCCACCTCATCTGTCTGGCAGAGATACGGAGTTCCCTCCACACGTACCACACACACCAGCGCTGTGGACACACACAGACACACGTCATAACATCACACACACCAGAGCCGTGGACACACATCACACACACTGCCTGGATATCAATAAACAAAGCATTGTAATCAATAGGACAACGTGTTTCTCCTAACCGCCCTCGTTCCAGGCTAAGTTGTTCGGGTGTTTCCCTCGTTCCAGGCTAAGCTGTGTAGGTGTTTCCCTCGTTACAGGCTAAGTTATGTAGGTGTTTCCCTCGTTCCAGGCTAAGTTGTGTAGGTGTTTCCCTCGTTCCAGGCTAAGTTGTTCGGGTGTTTCCCTCGTTCCAGGCTAAGTTGTGTAGGTGTTTCCCTCGTTACAGACTAAGTTGTGTAGGTGTTTCCCTCGTTCCAGGCTAAGTTGTGTAGGTGTTTCCCTCGTTCCAGGCTAAGTTGTGTAGGGTTTTTCCCTCGTTCCAGGCTAAGTTGTTTAGGGTTTTTCCCTCGTTCCAGGCTAAGTTGTTTAGGGTTTTTCCCTCGTTCCAGGCTAAGTTGTTTAGGGTTTTTCCCTCGTTCCAGGCTAAGTTGTTTAGGGTTTTTCCCTCGTTCCAGGCTAAGTTGTTTAGGGTTTTTCCCTCGTTCCAGGCTAAGTTGTTTAGGGTTTTTCCCTCGTTCCAGGCTAAGTTGTTTAGGGTTTTTCCCTCGTTCCAGGCTGTTCATTAGGTTTTCACAATTTGTTGTACTTTTACCCTTTTTTCTCCCCAACTTCGTGACATCCAATTGGTAGTTACAGTCTCGTCCAATCGCTGCAACTCCCCCACAGATGCTGAGGCTGTTCTTTAGATACTTCCTTTGTTAAAGGCTAAGTTCTTTTGGTTTTTCCCTTGTTTTGTTTGCAATTCGTTCCAGTCATTGGCAGCAGAGAACTGGAAGGAAAGGCAGCCAAAGGAGGTGTTGGCTTTAGGGATGACCAGTGAAATATACCTGCTGGAGCGCATGTTACAGGTGGGTGTTGCTATGGTGACCAGTGAGCTGAGATAAGGCGGGACTTTACCTAGCAAAGACTTATAGATGACCTGGAGCCAGTGGGTTTGGTGACGAATATGCAATGATGGCTAGCCAACGAGAGCATACAGGTCGCAGTGGTGGGTAGTATATGGGGCTTTGGTGAGAAAACAGATGTCACTGTGATAGACTGCATCCACTTGGCTGAGTAGAGTGTTCGGGGCTATTTCGTAAATTACATCGACGAAGTCAAGGCTCGGTAGGATGGTCAGTTTTACGAGGGTATGATTGGCAGCATGAGTGAAGGAGGCTTTGTGGCGTAACAGAAAGCCATTTCTAGATTTAATTTTGGATTGGAGATGCTTAATGTGAGTCTGGAAGGAGTGTTTACAGTCTAACCAGACACCTAGGTATTTGTAGTTATCCACATATTTCAAGTCAGAACCGTCCAGAGTAGTGTCTAGAGTGTCACCCCCTTTGAAGAGGGGAATGACCGCGGCAGCTTTCCAATCTTTGGGGATATCAGACGATACGAGAGAGAGGATGAATATGCTAGTAATAGGGGGTGCAAAAATTTCAGCGGATCATTTTATAAAGAGAGGGTCCAGATTGTCTAGCCCAGCTGACTTGTAGTGATCCAGATTTTGCAGCTCTTTCAGAACATCAGCTGTCTGGAATTGGGTGAAGGAGAAGCCGGGGGGGGGAGGGGGGGCTTGAGCAAGTTGCTGCAGTGGGTGCTGAGATGTTGACCGGGGTTGGGGTAACCAGGTGGAAAGCATGGGCAGCTGTAGAAAAATGCTTATTGAAATTATTGATTTATCGGTGGTGACAGTGTTTCCTATCCTCAGTGGGCAGCTGGTAGGAGGTGCTCTTATTCTCCATGGACTTCACAGTGTCCCAAAACTTTTTGGAATTAGTGCTACAGGAAGCAAATTTCTGTTTGAAAAAGCTAGCCTTAGCTTTCCTAACTGACTGTGTATATTGGTTCCTGACTTCCCTGAAAAGTTGCATATCGCGGGAGTTATTCGATGCTAATATAGAACGCCACAGGATGTTATTGTGCTGGTCAAGGGCAGTCAAGTCTGGGGTGAATCAAGGGCTATATTTGTTCTTAGGTCTACATTTTTTGAATGGGGCATGCTTATTTAAGACAGTGAGGAAAGCACTTTTGAAGAGGAACCAGGCATCCTCTACTGACGGGAGGTCAATAGCTTTCCAGGATAGCCGGGCCAGGTCGATTAGAAAGGCCTGCTCGCTGAAGTGTTTTAGGGAGCAATTGACAGTGATGAGGGCATTTGACCGCAGACCCATTACTCACGCAGGCAATGAGGCAGTGATGGCTGAGATCCTGGTTGAAAACAGCAGAGGTGTATTTAGAGGGCAAGTTGGTCAGGATGCTATCTATGAGGGTGCCCATGTTTACAGATTTAGGGTTGTACCTGGTAGGTTCCTTGATAATTTGTGTGAGATTGAGGGCATCTAGTTTAGATTGTAGGACGGCTGGGGTGTTAAACATGTCCCAGTTTAGGTCACCTAACAGTATAAATCAAATCACATATGGTGTCCAGGGCACAGCTGGGGGCAGAGGGGGTCTATAACAAGCGGCAACGGTGAGAGACTTGCTTCTGGAAAGGTGGATTTTTAAAAGTAGAAGCTCAAATTGGGCACAGACCTGGATAGTATGATAGAACTCTGCAGGCTAACTCCACCCCCTTTTGCAGTTCTATCTTGTCGGAAAATGTTATAGTTAGGGATGGACATTTCAGGATTTTTGGAGGCCTTTCTAAGCCAGGATTCAGACACGGCTAGGACATCCGGGTTGGCGGAGTGTGCTAAAGCAGTGAATAAAACAAACTTAGGGAGGAGGCTTCTGATGTTAACATGCATGAACCCAAGACTTTTACGGTTACAGAAGTCAACAAATGAGAGCGTCTGGAGAATGGGAGTGATGCTGGGTGCTGCAGGGCCTGGATTAACCTCTACATCACCAGATGAACAGAGGAGGAGTAGGATAAGGGTACGGCTAAAGGCTATAAGAACAGGTCATCTAGTGCGTTCGGAACAGAGAGTAAAGGGAGCAGATTTCTGGGTGTGGTAGAATAGATTCAGGGCATAATGTACAGACAAAGGTATGGTAGGATGTGAGTACAGTGGAAGTAAACCTAGGCATTGAGTGATGATGAGAGAGGTTGTCTCTCTAGAGGCACCATTTAAGCCAGTTGAGGTCACCTCATGTGTGGGGGGTGGAACAAAAGGGCAAGCTAAGGCAAATTGAGCAGGGCTGGAGGCTCTACAGTGAAATAATACAAAACTCACTAACCAAAACAGCAATAGACAAGACATATTGACATTAGGGAGAGGCATGTGTTGCCGAGTGATCATAGCGTCCAGTGAGTAGCTAAGTGAGGTGGAGAGACACGGCGATTCAGACAGCTAAAAGGCCTGGTGCTAGCAGGCTAACAGATGGGCTTCAGGGCCCATCTGCAATGGAAGAGCCTGTTGAAACCCCCTCGGACGGTTACGTCGGCAGACCAGTCATGGTGGATCGGCTGGGCTCCGTGTTGGCAGCAAAGGGTCCAGGCCAATTGGCAAAAGAGGTATTGAAACCCAGGAATTGCCTGATATCTCTTCGGGTAGTCGGGAGATAGGCCTAGCTCGAGGCTAACTGGTGCTTGCTTCGGGACAGAGCCGTTAGCCAGGAGTAGCCACTCGGATAGCAGCTAGCTAGCTGCGATGATCCGGTGTAAAGGTTCAGAGCTTGCGGTAGGAATCATGAGACGTTCTTTAGGTTCTCCCTTTGTTACAGGCTGTTCTTTAGGTTCTCCCTCCCCTGTTACAGGCTGTTCTTTAGGTTCTCCCTCCCCTGTTACAGGCTGTTCTTTAGGTTCTCCCTCCCCTGTTACAGGCTGTTCTTTAGGTTTTCCCTCCCGTTACAGGCTGTTCTTTAGGTTTTCCCCTGTTACAGGCTGTTCTTTAGGTTCTCCCCTGTTACAGGCTGTTCTTTAGGTTCTCCCCTTGTTACAGGCTGTTCTTTAGGGCTAGGGTCAGTTTGTTATATCTGGAGTACTTCTCCTGTCTTATCCGGTGTCCTGTGTGAATTTAAGTATGCTCTCTCTAATTCTCGCTTTCTCTCTCTCGGAGGATCTGAGCCCTAGGACCATGCGTCAGGACTTCCGGGCATGATGACTCCTTGCTGTCCCCAGTGCACCTGGCCCTGCTGCTGTTCCAGTTTCAACTGTTCTGCCTGCGGCTATGGAACCCTGACCTGTCCACCGGACGTGCCACTTGTCCCAGACCTGCTGTTTTCAACTCTCTAGAGACAGCAGGAGCGGTAGAGATACTCTTAATGATCGGCTATGAAAAGCCAACTGACATTTACTCCTGAGGTGCTGACTTGTTGAACCCTCGACAACTACTGTGATTATTATTATTTGACCTTGCTGGTCATTTATGAACATTTGAACATCTTGGCCATGTTCTGTTATAATCTCCACCCGGCACAGCCAGAAGAGGACTGGCCACCCCTCATAGCCTGGTTCCTCTCTAGGTTTCTTCCTAGGTTCTGGCCTTTCTAGGGAGTTTTTCCTAGCCACCGTGCTTCTACACCTGCATTGCTTGCTGTTTGGGGTTTTAGGCTGGGTTTCTGTACAGCACTTTGAGATATCAGCTGATGTAAGAAGGGCTTTATAAATATATTTGATTTGAACGGGCTGAACGGGCTTTACCTGCTGAACGGGCTTTACCTGCTGAACGGGCTTTACCTGCTGAACGGGCTTTACCTGCTGAACGGGCTTTACCTGCTAAACGGGCTTTACCTGCTAAACGGGCTTTACCTGCTAAACGGGCTTTACCTGCTAAACGGGCTTTACCTGCTAAACGGGCTTTACATGCTAAACGGGCTTTACCTGCTGAACGGGCTTTACCTGCTGAACGGGCTTTACCTGCTAAACGGGCTTTACCTGCTAAACGGGCTTTACCTGCTAAACGGGCTTTACCTGCTAAACGGGCTTTACCTGCTAAACGGGCTTTACCTGCTGAACGGGCTTTACCTGCTGAACGGGCTTTACCTGCTGAACGGGCTTTACCTGCTGAACGGGCTTTACCTGCTGAACGGGCTTTACCTGCTGAACGGGCTGAACGGGCTTTACCTGCTAAACGGGCTTTACCTGCTAAACGGGCTTTACCTGCTGAACGGGCTTTACCTGCTGAACGGGCTTTACCTGCTAAACGGGCTTTACCTGCTGAACGGGCTTTACCTGCTGAACGGGCTTTACCTGCTGAACGGGCTTTACCTGGTAAACGGGCTTTACCTGCTGAACGGGCTTTACCTGCTGAACGGGCTTTACCTGCTGAACGGGCTTTACCTGCTGAACGGGCTTTACCTGCTGAACGGGCTTTACCTGCTGAACGGGCTTTACCTGCTAAACGGGCTTTACCTGCTAAACGGGCTTTACCTGCTGAACGGGCTTTACCTGCTGAACGGGCTTTACCTGCTGAACGGGCTTTACCTGCTGAACGGGCTTTACCTGCTGAACGGGCTTTACCTGCTGAACGGGCTTTACCTGCTGAACGGGCTTTACCTGCTGAACGGGCTTTACCTGCTGAACGGGCTTTACCTGCTAAACGGGCTTTACCTGCTAAACGGGCTTTACCTGCTAAACGGGCTTTACCTGCTGAACGGGCTTTACCTGCTGAACGGGCTTTACCTGCTGAACGGGCTTTACCTGCTGAACGGGCTTTACCTGCTGAACGGGCTTTACCTGCTGAACGGGCTTTAACCTGCTGAACGGGCTTTACCTGCTAAACGGGCTGAACGGGCTTACTGTAGATTCTATTTTGATTGTTCAGGTTCACCATCAGCAATAGTTTTGGTAGTTTGGCTTGAAACAATCAGTGTATACAGTCATTTCATAGATGAAAGAGGGTAAAGTTGATCCTTTCATAATGATGACAGTAAAGTGCACTGCATGGCCAAAGCAGGCGGAGAAAAGAAGCTCACTAAAAACGTCCAAACAGACAACATCAATCGATTTTGAGGGTGAGGGGTGAAATTCAAAGTTGTGCTATACACTGAGTGTACAAAACATAAGGAACAGCTCCTCTTTCCATGACAGACTGACCTGGTAAAAGCTACTGAATTCTCTCTTATTGATGTCAATCAGTGTTAATGAAGGGGAGGTGACAGGTTAAATAATGATTTTTAAGCCTTGAGACAACTGAGACATGGATTGTGTATGTGTGCCATTCAGAGTTCAATTGGGATCAGATGAAAGATTTAAGTGCCTTTGAACAGGGAATGGTAGTAGGTGCCATGCACACCGGTTTGAGTGTGTCAAGAACTGCAACGCTTCTGGGTTTTTCACATTCAACAGTTTCCTGTGTGTATCAAGAATGGTCCATCACCCAAAGGACATCCAGCCAACTTGACACAACTATGAGAAGCATTGGAGTCAACATGAGCCAGCATCCCTGTGGAACGCTTTCGACACCTTGTAGAGCCCATACCCCGACGAATTGAGTCTGTTCTGAGGGCAAAGGGGGGGGGGGGGGGGGGGACAACTCAATATAAGGAAGGTGTTCTTAATGTTTTGTACACTCAGTGTATATTCATTGGTTATGTGATCACTAATTTGTAAATTATAAATATTGATACATGACTAGCTCAAACAAGTCATCTGCAAAAATGACAAGTTCATTTGTGATGGTGATTTCAACGTGGGGGGACAAAAAAGAACATAGGCTACATTGCCTCCCAATCTGACAGTGGGGTGGTAGATGTCTCCATTATGGGTCTAATCTGATAGTGGGCTGGTAGATGTCTCCATTATGGGTCTAATCTGATAGTGGGCTGGTAGATGTCTCCATTATGGGTCTAATCTGATAGTGGGCTGGTAGATGTCTCCATTATGGGTCTAATCTGATAGTGGGCTGGTAGATGTCTCCATTATGGGTCTAATCTGATAGTGGGGTGGTAGATGTCTCCATTATGGCTCTAATCTGATAGTGGGGGGGTAGATGTCTCCCTTATGGCTCTAATCTGATAGTGGGCTGGTAGATGTCTCCATTATGGCTCTAATCTGATAGTGGGGTGGTAGATGTCTCCATTATGGGTCTAATCTGATAGTGGGGTGGTAGATGTCTCCATTATGGGTCTAATCTGATAGTGGGCTGGTAGATGTCTCCATTATGGGTCTAATCTGATAGTGGGGTGGTAGATGTCCCCATTATGGCTCTAATCTGATAGTGGGCTGGTAGATGTCTCCCTTATGGCTCTAATCTGATAGTGGGCTGGTAGATGTCTCCATTATGGCTCTAATCTGATAGTGGGGTGGTAGATGTCTCCATTATGTGTCTAATCTGATAGTGGGGTGGTAGATGTCTCCATTATGGGTCTAATCTGATAGTGGGCTGGTAGATGTCTCCATTATGGGTCTAATCTGATAGTGGGCTGGTAGATGTCTCCATTATGGGTCTAATCTGATAGTGGGCTGGTAGATGTCTCCATTATGGGTCTAATCTGATAGTGGGCTGGTAGATGTCTCCATTATGGGTCTAATCTGATAGTGGGGGGGGGTAGATGTCTCCATTATGGGTCTAATCTGATAGTGGGGTGGTAGATGTCTCCCTTATGGCTCTAATCTGATAGTGGGCTGGTAGATGTCTCCATTATGGATCTAATCTGACAGTGAGGTGGTAGATGTCTCCCTTATGGGTCTAATCTGATAGTGGGGGGGTAGATGTCTCCATTATGGGTCTAATCTGATAGTGGGCTGGTAGATGTCTCCATTATGGGTCTAATCTGATAGTGGGGGGGGTAGATGTCTCCATTATGGGTCTAATCTGATAGTGGGCTGGTAGATGTCTCCATTATGGGTCTAATCTGATAGTCGGCTGGTAGATGTCTCCATTATGGGTCTAATCTGATAGTGGGGTGGTAGATGTCCCCATTATGGCTCTAATCTGATAGTGGGGGGGTAGATGTCTCCCTTACGGCTCTAATCTGATAGTGGGCTGGTAGATGTCTCCATTATGGCTCTAATCTGATAGTGGGGTGGTAGATGTCTCCTTTATGGGTCTAATCTGATAGTGGGCTGGTAGATGTCTCCATTATGGATCTAATCTGACAGTGAGGTGGTAGATGTCTCCCTTATGGGTCTAATCTGATAGTGGGGGGGTAGATGTCTCCATTATGGGTCTAATCTGATAGTGGGCTGGTAGATGTCTCCATTATGGGTCTAATCTGATAGTGGGGGGGGTAGATGTCTCCATTATGGGTCTAATCTGATAGTGGGCTGGTAGATGTCTCCCTTATGGCTCTAATCTGATAGTGGGGTGGTAGATGTCTCCATTATGGGTCTAATCTGATAGTGGGTGGGTAGATGTCTCCATTATGGGTCTAATCTGATAGTGGGCTGGTAGATGTCTCCATTATGGCTCTAATCTGATAGTGGGGGGGTAGATGTCTCCATTATGGCGCTAATCTGATAGTGGGGGGGGTAGATGTCTCCCTTATGGCTCTAATCTGATAGTGGGGGGGTAGATGTCTCCATTATGGCTCTAATCTGATAGTGGGCTGGTAGATGTCTCCATTATGGCTCTAATCTGATAGTGGGGGGGGTAGATGTCTCCATTATGGGTCTAATCTGATAGTGGGCTGGTAGATGTCTCCATTATGGGTCTAATCTGATAGTGGGCTGGTAGATGTCTCCATTATGGGTCTAATCTGATAGTGGGGTGGTAGATGTCCCCATTATGGCTCTAATCTGATAGTGGGGGGGTAGATGTCTCCCTTACGGCTCTAATCTGATAGTGGGCTGGTAGATGTCTCCATTATGGCTCTAATCTGATAGTGGGGTGGTAGATGTCTCCTTTATGGGTCTAATCTGATAGTGGGCTGGTAGATGTCTCCATTATGGATCTAATCTGATAGTGGGGGGGTAGATGTCTCCATTATGGGTCTAATCTGATAGTGGGCTGGTAGATGTCTCCATTATGGGTCTAATCTGATAGTGGGGGGGGTAGATGTCTCCATTATGGCTCTAATCTGATAGTGGGGTGGTAGATGTCTCCCTTATGGCTCTAATCTGATAGTGGGCTGGTAGATGTCTCCATTATGGGTCTAATCTGACAGTGAGGTGGTAGATGTCTCCCTTATGGCTCTAATCTGATAGTGGGGTGGTAGATGTCTCCATTATGGGTCTAATCTGATAGTGGGTGGGTAGATGTCTCCATTATGGGTCTAATCTGATAGTGGGCTGGTAGATGTCTCCATTATGGGTCTAATCTGATAGTGGGTGGGTAGATGTCTCCATTATGGGTCTAATCTGATAGTGGGGGGGGTAGATGTCTCCCTTATGGGGCTCTAATCTGATAGTGGGGGGGGGGGGGGGGGTAGATGTCTCCATTATGGGTCTAATCTGATAGTGGGCTGGTAGATGCCTGGTCTCCTTTATGGCTCAGATCAGGTGCCTACATAGTACACACCATAGACATACACCACCCATCCACATGTCAGCTCAGAGAGGCCCAGCTCAGAGAGGCCAAGCAGCAGCAGATATTCATTTTGAATGGAAAATGAATGTGTTTACACAACAAATGTTTGTGCATCGAATCGAATCAAACATAATCGCAACGATTTTTTCTTTAATCAAACCAAATCTCACCAAATAATTTCGAACTAAAACGTATCGTTCCTGTACCCTATTGGAGCCCATGTATCTAGATACATATCAGATCATCCTGAAAGGGAAAACATCCCTAGTAAAAAACCACGGGCCCTTGTTACAGGCTAAGTTCTTTCGTTTTTGTCTGGTCATGATAATTCATTATGGCTTCTGAGGACTTTTCTCTATGAGCAGCCATATAAATATATAAAAACACTGTAGAATGTGTACTAGCTGGACATACCGCCTGGTATGAGCTGTGGAATGTGTACTAGCTGGGCGTACCGCCTGGTATGAGCTGTAGAATGTGTACTAGGTGGACATACCGCCTGGTATGAGCTGTGGAATGTGTACTAGCTGGACATACCGCCTGGTATGAGCTGTGGAATGTGTACTAGCTGAACATACCGCCTGGTATGAGCTGTGGAATGTGTACTAGCTGGACATACCGCCTGGTATGAGCTGTGGAATGTGTACTAGCTGGACATACCGCCTGGTATGAGCTGTGGAATGTGTACTAGCTGGACGTACCGCCTGGTATGAGCTGTAGAATGTGTACAAGCTGGACGTACCGCCTGGTATGAGCTGTAGAATGTGTACTTAGCTGGGCGTACCGCCTGGTATGAGCTGTGGAATGTGTACTAGCTGGACGTACCGCCTGGTATGAGCTGTAGAATGTGTACTTAGCTGGGCGTACCGCCTGGTATGAGCTGTGGAATGTGTACTAGCTGGACGTACCGCCTGGCATGACCTGGCCCACGTCCTGCACTGTGAGGACAGAGAGCTTCTCCTCGGTGTCTACCCGGATCACACTGTGGCTCAGACCACTCATGGACAGAACCGCCTTCCCTGGTGGAGGGACGCCCGACTCCGGAGGTCTGAGGAACCAACATTTATATACAGTATGGTTACATAGGTAAACTAACAGCACTGCCTTCCCTGGTGGAGGGACACCTGACTCCGGAGGTCTGAGGAACCAACATTTATATACAGTATGGTTATATAGGTAAACTAACAGCACTGCCTTCCCTGGTGGAGGGACACCTGACTCTGGAGGGGAAACAGACACAGATAGTACCTTCAGAAAGTATTCATACCCCTTGACTTACTGCACATTTTGTTGCGTTACAGCCTGAATTCAAAATGGATTAAATGGTTTGTTTTTCTCACCCATCTACATACAATACCCCAGAATGACAAAGTGAAAACATGTTTTCAGAATTTTTTGCAAATTTATTGAAAATGAATTACAGAAATATCTCACAGTATTTACATTTATATATAGGGAAGAGGGCACGACAAAACCTCCCTCAAGAGACTGAAAAGATTTGGAATGGGTTGTACAGCTGCACCATCGAGTGCATTCTGACTGGTTGCATCACTGCCTGGTAAGTGTATATAGCCTCCACATTGACTCTGTACCGGTACCCCCTGTATATAGCCTCCACATTGACTCTGTACCGGTACCCCCTGTATATAGCCTCCACATTGACTCTGTACCGTAACACCCTGTATATAACCTCCACATTGACTCTGTACCGGTACTCCCTCTATATAGCCTCCACATTGACTCTGTACCGTAATACCCTGTATATAGCCTCCACATTGACTCTGTACCGGTACCCCCTGTATATAGCCTCCACATTGACTCTGTACCGGTACCCCCTGTATAGAGCCTCCACATTGACTCTGTACCGGTACCCCCTGTATAGAGCCTCCACATTGACTCTGTACCGGTACTCCCTGTATATAGTCTCCACATTGACTCTGTACCAGTACCCCCTGTATATAGCCTCCACATTGACTCTGTACCGGTACCCCTTGTATATAACCTCCACATTGACTCTGTACCGGTACCCCTTGTATATAGCCTCCACATTGACTCTGTACCGGTACCCCCTGTATATAGCCTCCACATTGACTCTGTACCGGTACCCCTTGTATATAACCTCCACATTGACTCTGTACCGTAATACCCTGTATATAGCCTCCACATTGACTCTGTACCGTAATACCCTGTATATAGCCTCCACATTGACTCTGTACCGGTACCCCCTGTATATAGCCTCCACATTGACTCTGTACCGGTACCCCTTGTATATAACCTCCACATTGACTCTGTACCGTAATACCCTGTATATAGCCTCCACATTGACTCTGTACCGGTACCCCCTGTATATAGCCTCCACATTGACTCTGTACCGGTACTCCCTGTATATAGCCTCCACATTGGCTCTGTACCGGTACCCCCTGTATATAGCCTCCACATTGACTCTGTACTGGTACCTCCTGTATATAGCCTCCACATTGACTCTGTACCGGTACCCCCTGTATATAGCCTCCACATTGACTCTGTACCGTAACACCCTGTATATAACCTCCACATTGACTCTGTACCGGTACACCCTGTATATAGCCTCCACATTGACTCTGTACCGTAACACCCTGTATATAGCCTCCACATTGACTCTGTACCGGTACCCCCTGTATATAACCTCCACATTGACTCTGTACCGTAACACCCTGTATATAGCCTCCACATTGACTCTGTACCGGTACCCCCTGTATATAGCCTCCACATTGACTCTGTACCGTAACACCCTGTATATAGCCTCCACATTGACTCTGTACCGGTACCCCCTGTATATAGCCTCCACATTGACTCTGTACCGGTACCCCCTGTATATAGCCTCCACATTGACTCTGTACCGGTACTCCCTGTATATAGCCTCCACATTGACTCTGTACCGGTACCCCCTGTATATAACCTCCACATTGACTCTGTACCGGTACCCCCTGTATATAGCCTCCACATTGACTCTGTACCAGTACCCCCTGTATATAGCCTCCACATTGACTCTGTACCGGTACCCCCTGTATATAGTCTCCACATTGACTCTGTACCGGTACCCCCTGTATATAGCCTCCACATTGACTCTGTACCGGTACACCCTGTATATAGTCTCCACATTGACTCTGTACCGGTACCACCCTGTATATAGTCTCCACATTGACTCTGTACCGGTACCCCCTGTATATAGCCTCCACATTGACTCTGTACCAGTACCCCCTGTATATAGCCTCCACATTGACTCTGTACCGGTACCCCCTGTATATAGCCTCCACATTGACTCTGTACCGGTACTCCCTGTATATAGCCTCCACATTGGCTCTGTACCGGTACCCCCTGTATATAGCCTCCACATTGACTCTGTACTGGTACCTCCTGTATATAGCCTCCACATTGACTCTGTACCGGTACCCCCTGTATATAGCCTCCACATTGACTCTGTACCGTAACACCCTGTATATAACCTCCACATTGACTCTGTACCGGTACACCCTGTATATAGCCTCCACATTGACTCTGTACCGTAACACCCTGTATATAGCCTCCACATTGACTCTGTACCGGTACCCCCTGTATATAGCCTCCACATTGACTCTGTACCGTAACACCCTGTATATAGCCTCCACATTGACTCTGTACCGGTACCCCCTGTATATAGCCTCCACATTGACTCTGTACCGGTACTCCCTGTATATAGCCTCCACATTGGCTCTGTACCGGTACCCCCTGTATATAGCCTCCACATTGACTCTGTACTGGTACCTCCTGTATATAGCCTCCACATTGACTCTGTACCGGTACCCCCTGTATATAGCCTCCACATTGACTCTGTACCGTAACACCCTGTATATAACCTCCACATTGACTCTGTACCGGTACACCCTGTATATAGCCTCCACATTGACTCTGTACCGTAACACCCTGTATATAGCCTCCACATTGACTCTGTACCGTAACACCCTGTATATAGCCTCCACATTGACTCTGTACCGGTACCCCCTGTATATAGCCTCCACATTGACTCTGTACCGTAACACCCTGTATATAGCCTCCACATTGACTCTGTACCGTAACACCCTGTATATAGCCTCCACATTGACTCTGTACCGTAACACCCTGTATATAGCCTCCACATTGACTCTGTACCGGTACCCCCTGTATATAGCCTCCACATTGACTCTGTACCGTAACACCCTGTATATAGCCTCCACATTGACTCTGAACCAGAACCCCCTGTATATAGCCTCCACATTGACTCTGTACCGTAACACCCTGTATATAGCCTCCACATTGACTCTGTACCGGTACCCCCTGTATATAGCCTCCACATTGACTCTGTACCGTAACACCCTGTATATAGCCTCCACATTGACTCTGTACCGGTACCCCCTGTATATAGCCTCCACATTGACTCTGTACCGTAACACCCTGTATATAGCCTCTACATTGACTCTGTACCGTAACACCCTGTATATAGTCTCCACATTGACTCTGAACCAGAACCCCCTGTATATAGCCCCGCTATTGTTATTTACTACTGCTCTTTAATCATGTTATTCTTATCTCTTACTTTTTTAAGGTATTTTCTTAAAACTGCATTGTTGGTTAAGGGTTGTAAGTAAGCAATTCACCTGTTGTATTCGGTGCATTAAACAAATACAATTTGATTTGATTTAAACCCTGGGTGAATACTTTGAAGAAGCACCTTTGACGGCGATTATAGCTGTGAGTTTTTCTAGGGAGGTCTCTAAGAGCTGTGAGTTTTTCTGGGGAGGTCTCTAAGAGCTGTGAGTCTTTCTAGGGAGGTCTCTAAGAGCTGTGAGTCTTCCTGGGGAGGTCTCTAAGAGCTGTGAGTTTTTCTGGGGAGGTCTCTAAGAGCTGTGAGTCTTTCTGGGGAGGTCTCTAAGAGCTGTGAGTCTTTCTGGGGAGGTCTCTAAGAGCTGTGAGTCTTTCTGGGGAGGTCTCTAAGAGCTGTGAGTCTTTCTGGGGAGGTCTCTAAGAGCTGTGAGTCTTTCTGGGGAGGTCTCTAAGAGCTGTGAGTCTTTCTGGGGAGGTCTCTAAGAGCTGTGAGTTTTTCTGGGGAGGTCTCTAAGAGCTGTGAGTCTTTCTGGGGAGGTCTCTAAGAGCTGTGAGTCTTTCTGGGGAGGTCTCTAAGAGCTGTGAGTCTTTCTGGGGAGGTCTCTAAGAGCTGTGAGTCTTTCTGGGGAGGTCTCTAAGAGCTTTCCACACCTGGATTTGGCAACATTTTCCCATTATTCTTTTCAAAATGTTCAAGCTCTGTCAAATTGGTTGTTGGTCATTGCTAGACAACCATTTTCAGGTCTTACCATAGATTTTCAAGTAGATTTTAGTCAAAACTGTAACTCAGCCAGGAACATTCACTGTCTCTTGGTAAGCAACCCCAGTGGAGATTTGGCCTCGTGTTTTAGGTTATTGTTCCGCTGAAAGGTGAATTCATCTCCAGTGGAGATTTGGCCTCGTGTTTTAGGTTATTGTCCTGCTGAAAGGTGAATTCATCTCCAGTGTCTGGTGGAAAGCAAACTGTACCAGGTTTTCCTCTTGGATTTTGCCTGTGCTCAGCTCCTGTCATGACTCTCCTGTGAGGATCCAAAAGGATCCAGTGGATCAGCTCTTCAGCTCTCTCTCTCCCGCAGAGGGGAAGAGGGATGTGGGTTTTATGACACCTCACTCCATCGTAAACCATAGCAGACGATTCCTTTTGGTGCCTAGGTTGGGTGATCGGAATGTCTGTGTGCCTTATGAAGAGTTTACAGCCCAAAACTACAACATCAAACAATGGTCACCGGTACAATACATTTCATTCTCCGAATGTTGGTAATGATGAGATAAAGAACGTGAAAGATTAATGTCTATTTTGTGATTAAAAGTTGAATGAAGACGTTACAACAAAAACATTGTAACTTGAAGGGCTTTCACAATGTGTTTATCATGTTTACATACTTTAGGTTGTGGAGACAATATCCAGGATACAGAGAATGTTTTTGTGACGATAAGATTGTATTTTTAGTTCTCTAATGAGATCATAGTACATTTTGATATCTTACCTCGTAACTAGCTTAGGGAACCCAGAGAGCCTGTCAGCGTGACGTAAACACCCCTTTTTACCCGAGGGTATAAAGCGTTTGAGTTAAGAATTAACATTTCAGACTAGAATGACCACACACTGCAGCTGGGGTCTACAATTAGTGACAACCCCGCAATGCAACACGATGCTACGGTTGAATAGCTGTCTTAAGAAGGTGAATTTAAGCAGGACCATCCGGTTATTCTCTTCAAATCATCGTCGTCTACACTGCTTTCATCACCACTCTGGGATCATCCACACGGCTGATTAGCCGTCCTCCGGAGACCACTCTTCCAGAACGAGTGCAAGTAAACAGACAACTAAGAAACACAGAGTGACATCTTGTGGACAATCAGAGACTTACACCCACATTTCTAATGAGTTAATTGTTACATGATTAATTGAATTGAGTAATAATTAAACGTAGTAATTATTAGATAAATAGCAGTCATCACCTTAATGATAGTCACGTCACGACACTCTATTCCGTTAATTTTTTTATCCTGAAAAACTCCCCAGTTCTTAACGATTACAAGCAAACCCATAACATGGTGCAGCCACCACTAAGTTTGAAAATATGAAGAGTGATACTCAGTAATGTGTTGTGTTGTCCAAACATAACACTTTGTATTCATGACTTTTTTTTTTGCAGTATTTTACTTTAGTGACTTGATGCAAAGCTTCCTTCTTTTCACTCTGTCAATTAGGTTAGTATTGTGGAGTAACTATGATGTTGATCAGTTTTCTATCACAGCCATTCAACTGTTTTAGACACCATTGGACTCATGGTGAAATCAGGGGTGGGAATACTTATGTAAATTTGATATTTCTGTGTTTTCATTTTCAATATATTTGCAAAAATGTCTAAAAACATGTTTTCACTTTGTCATTAAATGTTATTGTCTGTAGATGGGTGAGAAAAAAAGATTTGATCCGTTTTTAATTAAGGTTGTAACAATAAGGGGAGGCAGGTAGCCTAGTGGTTAGAGTGGAGGGGCGGCAGGTAGCCTAGTGGTTAGAGTGGAGGGGCGGCAGGTAGCCTAGTGGTTAGAGTGGAGGGGCGGCAGGTAGCCTAGTGGTTAGAGTGGAGGGGCGGCAGGTAGTCTAGTGGTTAGAGTGGAGGGGCGGCAGGGAGCCTAGTGGTTAGAGTGGAGGGGCGGCAGGTAGCCTAGTGGTTAGAGTGGAGGGGCGGCAGGTAGTCTAGTGGTTAGAGTGGAGGGGCGGCAGGTAGCCTAGTGGTTAGAGTGGAGGGGCGGCAGGTAGCCTAGTGGTTAGAGTGGAGGGGCGGCAGGTAGCCTAGTGGTTAGAGTGGAGGGGCGGCAGGTAGTCTAGTGGTTAGAGTGGAGGGACGGCAGGTAGTCTAGTGGTTAGAGTGGAGGGGAGGCAGGTAGTCTAGTGGTTAGAGTGGAGGGGAGGCAGGGAGCCTAGTGGTTAGAGTGGAGGGGCCTAGTGGTTAGAGTGGAGGGGCGGCAGGTAGCCTAGTGGTTAGAGTGGAGGGGCGGCAGGTAGCCTAGTGGTTAGAGTGGAGGGGCGGCAGGTAGCCTAGTGGTTAGAGTGGAGGGGCGGCAGGTAGTCTAGTGGTTAGAGTGGAGGGGCGGCAGGTAGCCTAGTGGTTAGAGTGGAGGGGCGGCAGGTAGTCTAGTGGTTAGAGTGGAGGGGCGGCAGGTAGCCTAGTGGTTAGAGTGGAGGGGTGGCAGGTAGCCTAGTGGTTAGAGTGTAGAGGTGGCAGGTAGTCTAGTGGTTAGAGTGGAGGGGCGGCAGGTAGCCTAGTGGTTAGAGTGGAGGGGCGGCAGGTAGTCTAGTGGTTAGAGTGGAGGGGCGGCAGGTAGCCTAGTGGTTAGAGTGGAGGGGCGGCAGGTAGCCTAGTGGTTAGAGTGGAGGGGCGGCAGGTAGCCTAGTGGTTAGAGTGGAGGGGCGGCAGGTAGCCTAGTGGTTAGAGTGGAGGGGCGGCAGGTAGCCTAGTGGTTAGAGTGGAGGGGCGGCAGGTAGCCTAGTGGTTAGAGTGGAGGGACGGCAGGTAGTCTAGTGGTTAGAGTGGAGGGGCGGCAGGTAGTCTAGTGGTTAGAGTGGAGGGGCGGCAGGTAGTCTAGTGGTTAGAGTGGAGGGGCGGCAGGTAGCCTAGTGGTTAGAGTGGAGGGGCGGCAGGTAGCCTAGTGGTTAGAGTGGAGGGGCGGCAGGTAGCCTAGTGGTTAGAGTGGAGGGGCGGCAGGTAGCCTAGTGGTTAGAGTGGAGGGGCGGCAGGTAGCCTAGTGGTTAGAGTGGAGGGGCGGCAGGTAGCCTAGTGGTTAGAGTGGAGGGGCGGCAGGTAGCCTAGTGGTTAGAGTGGAGGGGCGGCAGGTAGCCTAGTGGTTAGAGTGGAGGGGCGGCAGGTAGCCTAGTGGTTAGAGTGGAGGGGCGGCAGGTAGCCTAGTGGTTAGAGTGGAGGGGCGGCAGGTAGCCTAGTGGTTAGAGTGGAGGGGCGGCAGGTAGCCTAGTGGTTAGAGTGGAGGGGCGGCAGGTAGCCTAGTGGTTAGAGTGGAGGGGCGGCAGGTAGCCTAGTGGTTAGAGTGGAGGGGCGGCAGGTAGCCTAGTGGTTAGAGTGGAGGGGCGGCAGGTAGCCTAGTGGTTAGAGTGGAGGGGCGGCAGGTAGCCTAGTGGTTAGAGTGGAGGGGCGGCAGGTAGCCTAGTGGTTAGAGTGGAGGGGCGGCAGGTAGCCTAGTGGTTAGAGTGGAGGGGCGGCAGGTAGCCTAGTGGTTAGAGTGGAGGGGCGGCAGGTAGCCTAGTGGTTAGAGTGGAGGGGCGGCAGGTAGCCTAGTGGTTAGAGTGGAGGGGCGGCAGGTAGCCTAGTGGTTAGAGTGGAGGGGCGGCAGGTAGCCTAGTGGTTAGAGTGGAGGGGCGGCAGGTAGCCTAGTGGTTAGAGTGGAGGGGCGGCAGGTAGCCTAGTGGTTAGAGTGGAGGGGCGGCAGGTAGCCTAGTGGTTAGAGTGGAGGGGCGGCAGGTAGCCTAGTGGTTAGAGTGGAGGGGCGGCAGGTAACCTAGTGGTTAGAGTGGAGGGGCGGCAGGTAGCCTAGTGGTTAGAGTGGAGGGGCGGCAGGTAGCCTAGTGGTTAGAGTGGAGGGGCGGCAGGGTAGCCTAGTGGTTAGAGTGGAGGGGCGGCAGGTAGCCTAGTGGTTAGAGTGGAGGGGCGGCAGGTAGCCTAGTGGTTAGAGTGGAGGGGCGGCAGGTAGCCTAGTGGTTAGAGTGGAGGGGCGGCAGGTAGCCTAGTGGTTAGAGTGGAGGGGCGGCAGGTAGCCTAGTGGTTAGAGTGGAGGGGCGGCAGGTAGCCTAGTGGTTAGAGTGGAGGGGCGGCAGGTAGCCTAGTGGTTAGAGTGGAGGGGCGGCAGGTAGCCTAGTGGTTAGAGTGGAGGGGCGGCAGGTAGCCTAGTGGTTAGAGTGGAGGGGCGGCAGGGTAGCCTAGTGGTTAGAGTGGAGGGGCGGCAGGTAGCCTAGTGGTTAGAGTGGAGGGGCGGCAGGGTAGCCTAGTGGTTAGAGTGGAGGGGCGGCAGGGTAGCCTAGTGGTTAGAGTGGAGGGGCGGCAGGTAGCCTAGTGGTTAGAGTGGAGGGGCGGCAGGTAGCCTAGTGGTTAGAGTGGAGGGGCGGCAGGTAGCCTAGTGGTTAGAGTGGAGGGGCGGCAGGGTAGCCTAGTGGTTAGAGTGGAGGGGCGGCAGGGTAGCCTAGTGGTTAGAGTGGAGGGGCGGCAGGTAGCCTAGTGGTTAGAGTGGAGGGGCGGCAGGTAGCCTAGTGGTTAGAGTGTAGAGGTGGCAGGTAGTCTAGTGGTTAGAGTGTAGAGGTGGCAGGTAGTCTAGTGGTTAGAGTGTAGAGGTGGCAGGTAGTCTAGTGGTTAGAGTGTAGAGGTGGCAGGTAGCCTAGTGGTTAGTGTGTAGAGGTGGCAGGTAGTCTAGTGGTTAGAGTGTAGAGATGACAGGTAGCCTAGTGGTTAGAGTGTAGAGGTGGCAGGTAGTCTAGTGGTTAGAGTGTAGAGGTGGCAGGTAGTCTAGTGGTTAGAGTGTAGAGGTGGCAGGTAGTCTAGTGGTTAGAGTGTAGAGGAGGCAGGTAGTCTAGTGGTTAGAGTGTAGAGGAGGCAGGTAGTCTAGTGGTTAGAGTGTAGAGGTGACAGGTAGTCTAGTGGTTAGAGTGTAGAGGAGGCAGGTAGTCTAGTGGTTAGAGTGTAGAGGAGGCAGGTAGCCTAGTGGTTAGAGTGTAGAGGTGGCAGGTAGTCTAGTGGTTAGTGTGTAGAGGTGGCAGGTAGTCTAGTGGTTAGAGTGGAGGGGCGGCAGGTAGTCTAGTGGTTAGAGTGTAGAGATGACAGGTAGTCTAGTGGTTAGAGTGTAGAGGAGTCAGGTAGTCTAGTGGTTAGAGTGTAGAGGAGGCAGGTAGTCTAGTGGTTAGTGTGTAGAGGTGGCAGGTAGCCTAGTGGTTAGAGTGTAGAGGTGGCAGGTAGCCTAGTGGTTAGAGTGTAGAGGTGGCAGGTAGCCTAGTGGTTAGAGTGTAGAGGTGGCAGGTAGCCTAGTGGTTAGAGTGTAGAGGTGGCAGGTAGCCTAGTGGTTAGTGTGTAGAGGTGGCAGGTAGCCTAGTGGTTAGAGTGTAGAGGTGGCAGGTAGCCTAGTGGTTAGAGTGTAGAGGTGGCAGGTAGTCTAGTGGTTAGAGTGTAGAGGTGGCAGGTAGCCTAGTGGTTAGAGTGGAGGGACGGCAGGTAGTCTAGTGGTTAGAGTGTAGAGATGACAGGTAGTCTAGTGGTTAGAGTGTAGAGGTGGCAGGTAGCCTAGTGGTTAGAGTGGAGGGGCGGCAGGGTAGCCTAGTGGTTAGAGTGGAGGGGCGGCAGGTAGCCTAGTGGTTAGAGTGGAGGGGCGGCAGGGTAGCCTAGTGGTTAGAGTGGAGGGGCGGCAGGGTAGCCTAGTGGTTAGAGTGGAGGGGCGGCAGGTAGCCTAGTGGTTAGAGTGGAGGGGCGGCAGGGTAGCCTAGTGGTTAGAGTGGAGGGGCGGCAGGTAGCCTAGTGGTTAGAGTGGAGGGGCGGCAGGTAGCCTAGTGGTTAGAGTGGAGGGGCGGCAGGTAGCCTAGTGGTTAGAGTGGAGGGGCGGCAGGGTAGCCTAGTGGTTAGAGTGGAGGGGCGGCAGGGTAGCCTAGTGGTTAGAGTGGAGGGGCGGCAGGTAGCCTAGTGGTTAGAGTGGAGGGGCGGCAGGTAGCCTAGTGGTTAGAGTGTAGGGGCGGCAGGTAGCCTAGTGGTTAGAGTGTAGAGGTGGCAGGTAGTCTAGTGGTTAGAGTGTAGAGGTGGCAGGTAGTCTAGTGGTTAGAGTGTAGGGGAGGCAGGTAGTCTAGTGGTTAGAGTGTAGAGGAGGCAGGTAGTCTAGTGGTTAGAGTGTAGAGGTGGCAGGTAGCCTAGTGGTTAGAGTGTAGAGGTGGCAGGTAGTCTAGTGGTTAGAGTGTAGAGATGACAGGTAGCCTAGTGGTTAGAGTGTAGAGGTGGCAGGTAGCCTAGTGGTTAGAGTGTAGAGGTGGCAGGTAGCCTAGTGGTTAGTGTGTAGAGGTGGCAGGTAGTCTAGTGGTTAGAGTGTAGAGGTGGCAGGTAGTCTAGTGGTTAGAGTGTAGAGGAGGCAGGTAGTCTAGTGGTTAGAGTGTAGAGGAGGCAGGTAGTCTAGTGGTTAGAGTGTAGAGGAGGCAGGTAGTCTAGTGGTTAGAGTGTAGAGGTGGCAGGTAGTCTAGTGGTTAGAGTGTAGAGGAGGCAGGTAGTCTAGTGGTTAGAGTGTAGAGGTGGCAGGTAGCCTAGTGGTTAGTGTGTAGAGGTGGCAGGTAGTCTAGTGGTTAGAGTGTAGAGGTGGCAGGTAGTCTAGTGGTTAGAGTGTAGAGGAGGCAGGTAGTCTAGTGGTTAGAGTGTAGAGGAGGCAGGTAGTCTAGTGGTTAGAGTGTAGAGGAGGCAGGTAGTCTAGTGGTTAGAGTGGAGGGGCGGCAGGTAGCCTAGTGGTTAGAGTGGAGGGGCGGCAGGTAGCCTAGTGGTTAGAGTGGAGGGGCGGCAGGTAGCCTAGTGGTTAGAGTGGAGGGGCGGCAGGTAGCCTAGTGGTTAGAGTGGAGGGGCGGCAGGTAGCCTAGTGGTTAGAGTGGAGGGGCGGCAGGTAGCCTAGTGGTTAGTGTTGGGCCAGTAACCGAAAGGTTGCTAGATCAAATCCCTGAGCTGACAAGGTACAAATCTGTCATTCTGCCCCTGAACAAGGAAGTTAACCCACTGTTCCTAGACCAGTTAACCCACTGTTCCTAGACCAGTTAACCCACTGTTCCTAGTCCGTCATTGAAAATAAGAATTTGTTCTAACTGACTTGCCTCGTTAAATAAAAGGTTAAATAAAAAAATAACAACATGTGGATTAGGTCAAGGGTGTGATGTAACAGCGTGTTGGTTTTAACATATCTCGGTGTAGTAGCGCGTTCTACCTTCGGATGGCGACCGTCATGCCCTCAGCAGAGCTGGCACATGGACAGATCACTTCAGGACGTAGCCCACGTGCCTGGAACACGTTCAGGAAGGCGTCACACGAGGATATCGACCCTGCTCACAGACACACACAAAACATCAGATCAGTCCTGAGGTGTGGAAACTAAGAGGTTTTGCTCAAGTAGGAGTCTTTGTGATACAGTATGTTATAGTGTCAAGACAGAGCTCAGTAACAGTGTGTACTGGCAGTATAGTATGTACAGGCAGTGTGCACAGGCAGTATAGTATGTACAGGCAGTGTGTACTGGCAGTATAGTATGTACTGGCAGTATAGTATGTACAGGCAGTGTGTACAGGCAGTATAGTATGTACAGGCAGTGTGTACTGGCAGTATAGTGTGTACTGGCAGTGTGTACTGGCAGTATAGTATGTACAGGCAGTGTGTACTGGCAGTATAGTGTGTACAGGCAGTGTGTACTGGCAGTATAGTATGTACAGGCAGTGTGTACTGGCAGTATAGTATGTACAGGCAGTGTGTACTGGCAGTATAGTATGTACAGGCAGTGTGTACTGGCAGTATAGTGTGTACAGGCAGTGTGTACTGGCAGTATAGTATGTACAGGCAGTGTGTACAGGCAGTATAGTATGTACAGGCAGTGTGTACTGGCAGTATAGTATGTACAGGCAGTGTGTACTGGCAGTATAGTGTGTACAGGCAGTGTGTACTGGCAGTATAGTATGTACAGGCAGTGTGTACTGGCAGTATAGTATGTACAGGCAGTGTGTACTGGCAGTATAGTGTGTACAGGCAGTGTGTACTGGCAGTATAGTATGTACAGGCAGTGTGTACTGGCAGTATAGTATGTACAGGCAGTGTGTACTGGCAGTATAGTATGTACAGGCAGTGTGTACTGGCAGTATAGTATGTACAGGCAGTGTGTACTGGCAGTATAGTATGTACAGGCAGTGTGTACTGGCAGTATAGTGTGTACAGGCAGTGTAGTATGTACAGGCAGTGTGTACTGGCAGTATAGTATGTACAGGCAGTGTGTACTGGCAGTATAGTGTGTACAGGCAGTGTAGTATGTACAGGCAGTGTGTACTGGCAGTATAGTATGTACAGGCAGTGTGTACTGGCAGTATAGTATGTACAGGCAGTGTGTACTGGCAGTGTGTATTGGCAGTATGTGTTGTGTACAGTACTGTGTACAGTATATGTTGTAGTGTTTAGACTTACAGGGGTTAGCTCCATCAGTTACTATGAGCATCCTCAGAGAGCTCAGGCTGATGTCTCTCTGGTCTCTCTGGGCCAACAGGGACCAGTGCATGTCTCTGGACTTCACCACCGCTACGCGCGCTACAGAGACACAGTGTTTAGCCAATCACAACTAGCCTCACACAGCGCTCAGCCAATCACAACTAGCCTCACACAGCGCTCAGCCAATCACAGCAGGATAGACAATAAGAGAAGACTCACTCACTGGCCATAGTGACTCAGAAGACAGACACTGTCTCAACACATCACACACACACACACAACACACACAACACACACAACACACACAACACACACAACACACACAACACACACAACACACACAACACACACACACACACACACACACACACACACACACACACACACACACACACACACACACACACACCAGAACCTGGACCCCTCCTCACCTTTGTAAGTGTGAACCTGGACCCCTCCTCACCTTTGTAAGTGTGAACCTGGGCCCCTCCTCACCTTTGTAAGTGTGAACCTGGGCCCCTCCTCACCTTTGTAAGTGTGAACTTGGGCCCCTCCTCACCTTTGTAAGTGTGAACCTGGGCCCCTCCTCACCTTTGTAAGTGTGAACCTGGGCCCCTCCTCACCTTTGTAAGTGTGAACCTGGGCCCCTCCTCACCTTTGTAAGTGTGAACCTGGGCCCCTCCTCACCTTTGTAAGTGTGAACCTGGGCCCCTCACCTTTGTAAGTGTGAACCTGGGCCCCTCCTCACCTTTGTAAGTGTGAACCTGGGCCCCTCCTCACCTTTGTAAGTGTGAACCTGGGCCCCTCCTCACCTTTGTAAGTGTGAACCTTCTGAATCCAGGACAGAGGGTTAACCTTCATCAGGGAGTAAGGGATGCTGATCACGTGCATCCTGGTCACCACACTCTGCCAGGCAGCAGCAACAACATGGTGAACACAGGGACAGTATTTACCGGGGTTGGTCTCTGCAGTGTCCCTGACACACCATGTCAGGAGAACACTGACAATACAAGTCATGTCACATAGTTTAGTCTGAACAGTACCTGCTAGTCATGTCACATAGTTTAGTCTGAACAGTACCTGCTAGCATTTCAAACCCAGGTATGTACGTGTGTGTGTGTAGTCTGTGTAGTGGTTGAAAAAGATAACTTGAGTAAAAGATAAATTAATAGAAAATGACAAGTAAAAGTGAGTCACCCAGTAAATTACTACTTGAGTAAAAGTCAAAGTATTTGGTTTTAAATATACTTAAGGATCAAAAGTAAATGTATAAGTATAAATCATTTAAAATGTGTTTTATTAAGAAAACCAGACGGCACCATTATCTTGTTTTTAAAATGTACGGATAGCCAGGGGTACACTCCAACACTCAGACACCTTTACAAATGAATAATGTGTTTAGTGAGTCCACCAGATCAAAGGCAGTAGGGATGACAAGGGATGTTCTCTTGATAAGTGTGTGAATTTGACAATTTTCCCATCCTGCTAAGAATTCAAAATGTAACAAGTACTTTTGGGTGTCATGGAAAATGTATGGAGTAAAAAGTACATTATTTTCTTTGGGAATGTACAAACAGATATAGTAGAGTAAAGTACAGATAGCTCAAAACACTACTTAAGTAGTACATTAGTGTTTTTACTGAAGTAGTTGACACCACTCTGTATGTATAATGAGCGTATGAAGCACAACTCACAGTGAGAACCCCGTGCCACAGTCCTGCATCTCTCTTGAAGTCCAGGACGTTGCAAATGGTCTCAGCTGGAACAGAAACAATTAGTCACTTATAAAATACAATATTACAACTTCACGGTTTCTCACTGGCCACATAAAGCCTGAATGATATGAAATCCCCTCCTGAATAGAGAACCAAAGTGGGACCTTGATTTGGTTCTGAATCACATTTTTATCAAAATGTGTTTTTTGGCAGAAATGCCTTCTGGAACATGTGAACTTTCATGTACCTCAATAACAGACTTGTATTCCATCCATAAATACGAATACAATTGTGATATTACAAGACTAGTTGGTTTAGCCACAGAAAAAGACAGGAGCCTTCCCGCTAGCCAAACGCTCCCTAAAACACTTCAGCGAGCAGGCCTTTCTAAGCGTCCTGGCCTCGGGTATCCTGGAAGTATATTGACCACATTGCGTCAGTAGAGGATGCCTGGTTATTCTTTCAAAGTGCTTTCCTCACCATCTTAAATAAGCATGCCCCATTCAAAAAATGTAGAACTAAGAACAGACATAGCCTTTGGTTCACTATTGCCTTGACTGCTCAGCAAAAAAACACAATGTGGCGCACTAGCTTCGAATAGTCCGCGCAACACGCAACTTTTCAGGGAAGTCAGGAACCAATATACACAGTCAGTTAGGAAAGCTAAGGCTAGCTTTTTCAAACAGATATTTGCATCCTGCAGCACTAATTCCAAAAAGTTTTGGGACACTGTAAAGTCTATGGAGAACAAGAGCACCTCCTCAAGGCTGGCAACTGCACTGAGGCTAGGAAACACTGTCACCACCGATAAATCCACGATAATCGAGAATTTCAATAATCATTTTTCTACGGCTGGCCATGCTTTCCACCTGGCTACCCCTACACCAGCCAAAAGCTCTGCAACCCCCCCCGCAGCAACTTGCCCAAGTCCCCCCCGCTTCTCCTTCACCCAAATCCAGAAAGAGCTGCAGAATCTGGATCCCTATAATCTGGACCCTCTCTTCCTAAAATTATCCGCCGCCATTGTCGCAACCGCTATTACTAACCTGTTCAAACTCTCCTTCGTATCGTCTGAGATTCCTAAAGATTGGAAAGCGGCCGAGGTCATCCCCATCTTCAAAGGGGGAGACACTCTAGACCCAAACTGTTACAGACCTATATCTATCCTACCCTGCCTTTCTAAAGTCTGCGAAAGCCAATTGAACAAACAGATTACCGACCATTTCGAATCCCACCGTACCTTCTCCGCTATGCAATCCGGTTTCCGAGCTGGTCACGGGTGCACCTCAACCACACTCAAGGTCCTAAACGATATCATAACCACCATCGATAAAAAACAGTACTGTGCAGCCGTCTTCATCAACCTGGCCAAGGCTTTTAACTCTGTCAATCACCGCATTCTTATCGGCAGACTCAACAGCCTTGGTTTCTCTAATGACTGCCTCGCCTGGTTCACTAACTACTTCTCAGCTAGAGTTCTGGGTGTCAAATCAGAGGGCCTGTTGTCCGGACCTCTGGCAGTCTATGGGAGCGCCACAGGGTTCAATTCTCGGGCCGACTCTCTTCTCTATATATCAATGATGTCGCTCTTGCTGCGGGTGATTCTTTGATCCACCTCTATGCAGACGACACCATTATGTATACATCTGGCCCTTCTTTGGACACTTAACAAATCTCCAAACGAGCTTCAATGCCATACAACACTCCTTCCATGGCCTCCAACTGCTCGTAAACGCTAGTAAAACTAAACGCATGCTCTTCAACAGATTGCTGCCCACACCCTCCCGCATCACTACTCTGGACGGTTCTGACTTAGAATATGTGGACAACTACAAATACCTAGGTGTCTGGTTAGACTGTAAACTCTCCTTCCAGACTCACATTAAACATCTCCAATCCAAAATGAAATCTAAAATCGGCTTCGTATTTCACAACAGAGCCTCCTTCACTCATGCTGCCAAACATATCCTCGCAAAACTGACTATCCTACCGATCCTTGACTTTGGCGATGTCATTTACAAAATAGCCTCCAACACTCTACTCAGCAAATTGGATGCAGTCTATCACAGTGACATCTGTTTTGTCACCAAAGCCCCATATACTACCCACCATTGCGACCTGTATGCTCCTGTTGGCTGGTCCTCGCTACAGATTCGTCACCAAACCCACTGGCTCCAGGTCATCTATAAGTCTTTGCTAGGTAAAGCCCCGCCTTAACTCAGCTCAATGGTCACAATTGCAACACCCACCCGTAGCACGCGCTCCAGCAGGTATATCTCACTGGTCACCCCCAAAGCCAACACCTCGTTGGCCGCCTTTCCTTCCAGTTCTCTGCTGCCAATGACTGGAACGAATTGCAAAAATCACTGAAGTTGGAGACTTATATCTCCCTCACTAACTTCAAGCAGCTTACTGATCACTGTAGCTGTACACAGCCCCTCTGTAAATAGCCCACCCAACTAACAGCACCATACGGTTAAGCTGCTCCCACAACAGCTCAATAGGGTTGAGATCCGGTGACTGTGCTGGCCACTCCATTATAGACAGAATACCAGCTGACTGCTTCTTCCCTAAGTAGTTATTGCATAGTTTGGAGCTGTGCTTTGGGTCATTGTCCTGTTATAGGAGGAAATTGGCTCCAATTAAGCTCCATCCACAGGGCGTTGCAAAATGGAGTGATAGACTTCCTTCTTCAAGATCCCTTTTACCGTGTACAAATCTCCCACTTTACCACCACCAAAGCACCCCCAGACCATCACATTGCCTCCACCATGCTTGACAGATAGCATCAAGCACTCCTCCAGCATCTCCAGACACCAAAACACATTATTGTACTGTAGAGGAGAAGTTACCTTTTCTAATGATACCCTTTTTATGTCTCAACTCCTCACATTGTGCACAGAGCAGACACTACTAAAACCAGAGGATCAATGAACATTGTTTCTGGAAAATGAACGGTCAATTATTTGCTCGTGGCATTAGGGCACCACGTAAAGACCATTATACTAGCTGTCTAGTCTGTTTTATAAATGTGCAATAAGCATAAAACACAATTATATAAAGAACTGGCAACTCGTTCTCATTCTGAGAAATAAAGTAGGCCACTTGATTTCAACATCTGAACAAAGTGGACAGGCTTTTCAAACAGTTGGAGACAGACAGAAGAGTGTTGGCTAAACTTGCTGGCTAAACTTGAAATATAAAGATTAGCTGGCTAATCACCAGCACGAGGGCTTGAGAGATTGTTGATCAGCCCTGTGTTCATGTCCTATAGCCTAATGCCTGCTAAAATAAGGTAGTGAATGTGCATTATGCATGGCTGTAGTTACATTTGAAACAAAAAAAGGGTATTTTCATCAAATCTAAATCTAAATTGTCACATGCATCAAATACAATTACAGTGAAATGCTGACTTACAAGCCCTTAACCAACAATGCAGTTAATTTTTTAATAATAATAATCAAAGAGCAGTAAAATAACAATAGCGAGACTATATACAGGGGGTACCGGTACAGCGTCAATGTGGAGGCTATATACAGGGTATTACGGTACAGCGTCAATGTGGAGACTATATACGTGGTCCCGTGTGGCTCAGTTGGTAGAGCATGGCGCTTGCAACGCCAGGGTTGTGGGTTCATTCCCCACGGGGGGACCAGGATGAATATGTATGAACTTTCCAATTTGTAAGTCGCTCTGGATAAGAGCGTCAGCTAAATGACTTAAATGTAAATGTAAATATACAGGGGATACCGGTACAGAGTCAATGTGGAGGCTATATACAGGGTATTACGGTACAGAGTCAATGTGGAGGCTATATACAGGGTGGTACCGGTACATAGTCAATGTGGAGACTATATACAGGGTGGTACCGGTACATAGTCAATGTGGAGACTATATACAGGGTCAAGTTGGAGGCTATATACAGGGTATTACGGTACAGAGTCAATGTGGAGGCTATATACAGGGGGTACCGGTACAGAGTCAATGTGGAGGCTATATACAGGGTATTACGGTACAGAGTCAATGTGGAGGCTATATACAGGGTATTACGGTACAGCGTCAATGTGGAGGCTATATACAGGGGGTACCGGTACAGAGTCAATGTGGAGGCTATATACAGGGGGTACCTGTACAGAGTCAATGTGGAGACTATATACAGGGTGTACCGGTACAGAGTCAATGTGGAGGCTATATACAGGGTGTTACGGTACAGAGTCAATGTGGAGGCTATATACAGGGGTTACTGGTACAGAGTCAATGTGGAGGCTATATACAGGGTGGTACCGGTACATAGTCAATGTGGAGACTATATACAGGGTATTACGGTACAGAGTCAATGTGGAGGCTATATACAGGGTGTTACGGTACAGAGTCAATGTGGAGGCTATATACAGGGTATACTGGTACAGAGTCAATGTGGAGGCTATATACAGGGGTTACTGGTACAGAGTCAATGTGGAGACTATATACAGGGTGTACCGGTACAGAGTCAATGTGGAGGCTATATACAGGGTGTTACGGTACAGAGTCAATGTGGAGGCTATATACAGGGGTTACTGGTACAGAGTCAATGTGGAGGCTATATACAGGGTATTACGGTACAGAGTCAATGTGGAGGCTATATAAAGGGTATTACGGTACAGAGTCAATGTGGAGGCTATATACAGGGGGTACCGGTACAGAGTCAATGTGGAGGCTATATACAGGGTGTTACGGTACAGAGTCAATGTGGAAGCTATATACAGGGGGTACCGGTACAGAGTCAATGTGGAGGCTATATACAGGGGGTACCGGTACAGAGTCAATATGGAGGCTATATACAGGGGGTACCGGTACAGAGTCAATGTGGAGGCTATATACAGGGGGTACCAGTACAGAGTCAATGTGGAGGCTATATACAGGGGGTACCGGTACAGAGTCAATGTGGAGGCTATATACAGGGGGTACCGGCACAGAGTCAATGTGGAGACTATATACAGGGGGTACCGGTACAGAGTCAATGTGGAGGCTATATACAGGGGGTACCGGTACAGAGTCAATGTGGAGGCTAAATACAGGGGGTACCGGTACAGAGTCAATGTGGAGGCTATATACAGGGGGTACCGGTACAGAGTCAATGTGGAGGCTATATACAGGGGGTACCGGTACAGAGTCAATGTGGAGGCTATATACAGGGGGTACCGGTACAGAGTCAATGTGGAGGCTATATACAGGGGGTACCGGTACAGAGTCAATGTGGAGGCTATATACAGGTGGTACCGGTACAGAGTCAATGTGGAGGCTATATACAGGGGGTACCGGTACAGAGTCAATGTGCGGGGGCACCGGTTAGCCGAGGTAATTGAGGTAATATGTACATACATGTAGGTAGAGTATATAATTGCAAAAAAAGCGGGTTAAACTATTTTGATAAAATACTTAAATTATTAGTAGGCTGAATTCATTAGATTATTAGGGCGTGACAGTGGACTAGCATGGCTGGATGAGAGACAGAGACTCACCCTCAGTGTATCCACAGGCCTGTGTGAGGGCGTGACAGTGGGCTAGCATGGCTGGATGAGAGACAGTTATACCCATTGTGCTCCCCTCCTTACTGGTCTTGTACTGTAGAAAACAACAATATACAGTTAGATTTACATCTAGTTCACCCACTATTAAAGACAGTACTAAACAACTTTACATATAGTTTACCCACTATTAAAGACAGTACTAAACAACATTACAGTTAGATTTACATCTAGTTCACCCACTATTAAAGACAGTACTAAACAACATTTACATCTAGTTTACCCACTATTAAAGACAGTACTAAACAACATTACAGTTAGATTTACATCTAGTTCACCCACTATTAAAGACAGTACTAAACAACATTTACAGCTAGTTTACCCACTATTAAAGACAGCATTAAACAACATTATACAGTTAGATTTACATCTAGTTCACCCACTATTAAAGACAGTACTAAACAACATTTACATCTAGTTCACCCACTATTAAAGACAGTACTAAACAACATTTACATCTAGTTTACCCACTATTAAAGACAGTACTAAACAACTTTACATATAGTTTACCCACTATTAAAGACAGTACTAAACAACATTTACATCTAGTTTACCCACTATTAAAGACAGTACTAAACAACATTACAGTTAGATTTACATCTAGTTCACCCACTATTAAAGACAGTACTAAACAACAATATACAGTTAGATTTACATCTAGCTCACCCACTATTAAAGACAGTACTAAACAACAATATACAGTTAGATTTACATCTAGTTCACCCACTATTAAAGACAGTACTAAACAACATTTACATCTAGTTTACCCACTATTAAAGACAGCGTTAAACAACATTATACAGTTAGATTTACATCTAGTTCACCCACTATTAAAGACAGTACTAAACAACATTTACATCTAGTTTACCCACTATTAAAGACAGTACTAAACAACATTAGAGTTAGATTTACATCTAGTTTACCCACTATTAAAGACAGCGTTAAACAACATTATACAGTTAGATTTACATCTAGTTCACCCACTATTAAAGACAGTATTAAACAACATTTACATCTAGTTTACCCACTATTAAAGACAGTACTAAACATTATACAGTTAGATTTACATCTAGTTTACCCACTATTAAAGACAGTATTAAACAACATTTACATCTAGTTTACCCACTATTAAAGACAGTACTAAACAACATTATACAGTTAGATTTACATCTAGCTCACCCACTATTAAAGACAGTACTAAACAACATTACATCTAGTTTACCCACTATTAAAGACAGTACTAAACAACATTACATCTAGTTTACCCACTATTAAAGACAGAACTAAACAACATTTACATATAGTTCACCCACTATTAAAGACAGTATTAAACAACATTCCCATCTAGTTTACCCACTATTAAAGACAGTACTAAACAACTTTACATCTAGTTTACCCACTATTAAAGCCAGTACTAAACAACATTATACAGTTAGATTTACATCTAGCTCATCCACTATTAAAGACAGTACTAAACAACATTATACAGTTAGATTTACATCTAGCTCACCCACTATTAAAGACAGTACTAAACAACATTTACATATAGTTCACCCACTATTAAAGACAGCGTTAAACAACATTATACAGTTAGATTTACATCTAGTTTACCCACTATTAAAGACAGTACTAAACAACATTATACAGTTAGATTTACATCTAGTTTACCCACTATTAAAGACAGTACTAAACAACATTACAGTTAGATTTACATCTAGTTTACCCACTATTAAAGACAGTACTAAACAACATTATACAGTTAGATTTACATCTAGTTCACCCACTATTAAAGACAGTACTAAACAACATTTACATCTAGTTTACCCACTATTAAAGACAGCGTTAAACAACATTATACAGTTAGATTTACATCTAGTTCACCCACTATTAAAGACAGTACTAAACAACATTTACATCTAGTTTATCCACTATTAAAGACAATACTAAACAACTTTACATCTAGTTTACCCACTATTAAAGACAGTACTAAACAACATTATACAGTTAGATTTACATCTAGTTTACCCACTATTAAAGACAGTATTAAACAACATTTACATCTAGTTTACCCACTATTAAAGACCGTATTAAACAACATTTACATCTAGTTTACCCACTATTAAAGACAGTACTAAACAACATTTACATCTAGTTTACCCACAATTAAAGACAGTACTAAACAACTTTACATATAGTTTACCCACTATTAAAGCCAGTACTAAACAACATTATACAGTTAGATTTACATCTAGTTCACCCACTATTAAAGACAGTACTAAACAACATTTACATCTAGTTTACCCACTATTAAAGACAGCGTTAAACAACATTATACAGTTAGATTTACATCTAGTTCACCCATTATTAAAGACAGTACTAAACAACATTTACATCTAGTTTATCCACTATTAAAGACAATACTAAACAACTTTACATCTAGTTTACCCACTATTAAAGACAGTACTAAACAACATTATACAGTTAGATTTACATCTAGTTTACCCACTATTAAAGACAGTATTAAACAACATTTACATCTAGTTTACCCACTATTAAAGACCGTATTAAACAACATTTACATCTAGTTTACCCACTATTAAAGACAGTACTAAACAACATTTACATCTAGTTTACCCACTATTAAAGACAGTACTAAACAACTTTACATATAGTTTACCCACTATTAAAGCCAGTACTAAACAACTTTACATCTAGTTTACCCACTATTAAAGACCGTATTAAACAACATTATACAGTTAGATTTACATCTAGTTTACCCACTATTAAAGACAGTACTAAACAACATTATACAGTTAGATTTACATCTAGTTTACCCACTATTAAAGACAGTACTAAACAACATTTACATCTAGTTTACCCACTATTAAAGACAGTATTAAACAACATTTACATCTAGTTTACCCACTATTAAAGACAGTATTAAACAACATTTACATCTAGTTTACCCACTATTAAAGACAGTACTAAACAACATTTACATCTAGTTTACCCACTATTAAAGACAGTACTAAACAACATTACAGTTAGATTTACATCTAGTTTACCCACTATTAAAGACAGTACTAAACAACATTACAGTTAGATTTACATCTAGCTCACCCACTATTAAAGACCGTATTAAACAACATTTACATCTAGTTTACCCACTATTAAAGACAGTATTAAACATTTACATCTAGTTTACCCACTATTAAAGACAGTACTAAACAACATTATACAGTTAGATTTACATCTAGTTCACCCACTATTAAAGACAGTCCTAAACATTTACATCTAGTTTATCCACTATTAAAGACAGCATTAAACAAAATTATACAGTTAGATTTACATCTAGTTCACCCACTATTAAAGACAGTACTAAACAACATTTACATCTAGTTTACCCACTATTAAAGACAGTACTAAACAACATTTACATCTAGTTTACCCACTATTAAAGACAGTACTAAACAACATTACAGTTAGATTTACATCTAGTTTACCCACTATTAAAGACAGTACTAAACAACATTACAGTTAGATTTACATCTAGCTCACCCACTATTAAAGACCGTATTAAACAACATTTACATCTAGTTTACCCACTATTAAAGACAGTATTAAACATTTACATCTAGTTTACCCACTATTAAAGACAGTACTAAACAACATTATACAGTTAGATTTACATCTAGTTCACCCACTATTAAAGACAGTCCTAAACAACTTTACATATAGTTTACCCACTATTAAAGACAGTACTAAACAACATTTACATCTAGTTTACCCACTATTAAAGACAGTACTAAACAACATTTACATCTAGTTTACCCACTATTAAAGACAGTACTAAACAACATTTACATCTAGTTTACCCACTATTAAAGACAGCATTAAACAACATTATACAGTTAGATTTACATCTAGTTTACCCACTATTAAAGACAGTACTAAACAACATTTACATATAGTTCACCCACTATTAAAGACAGTATTAAACAACATTTACATATAGTTCACCCACTATTAAAGACAGTACTAAACAACTTTACATATAGTTTACCCACTATTAAAGACAGTACTAAACAACATTTACATCTAGTTTACCCACTATTAAAGACAGTACTAAACAACATTTACATCTAGTTTACCCACTATTAAAGACAGTACTAAACAACATTACACAGTTAGATTTACATCTAGTTCACCCACTATTAAAGACAGCATTAAACAACATTATACAGTTAGATTTACATCTAGTTCACCCACTATTAAAGACAGTACTAAACAACTTTACATATAGTTTACCCACTATTAAAGACAGTACTAAACAACATTTACATATAGTTTACCCACTATTAAAGACAGTACTAAACAACATTTACATATAGTTTACCCACTATTAAAGACAGTACTAAACAACATTATACAGTTAGATTTCCATCTAGTTCACCCACTATTAAAGACAGTACTAAACAACATTAGTTAGATTTACATCTAGTTCACCCACTATTAAAGACAGCATTAAACAACATTATACAGTTAGATTTACATCTAGTTTACCCACTATTAAAGACAGTACTAAACAACATTTACATATAGTTCACCCACTATTAAAGACAGTATTAAACAACATTTACATCTAGTTTACCCACTATTAAAGAAAGTACTAAACAACATTATACAGTTAGATTTACATCTAGTTCACCCACTATTAAAGACAGTACTAAACAACATTTACATCTAGTTTACCCACTATTAAAGACAGTACTAAACAACATTTACATCTAGTTTACCCACTATTAAAGACAGTACTAAACAACATTACAGTTAGATTTACATCTAGTTTACCCACTATTAAAGACAGTACTAAACAACATTATACAGTTAGATTTACATCTAGTTCACCCACTATTAAAGACAGTACTAAACAACTTTACATATAGTTTACCCACTATTAAAGACAGTACTAAACAACATTTACATCTAGTTTACCCACTATTAAAGACAGTACTAAACAACATTACAGTTAGATTTACATCTAGTTTACCCACTATTAAAGACAGTACTAAACAACATTATACAGTTAGATTTACATCTAGTTCACCCACTATTAAAGACAGTACTAAACAACTTTACATATAGTTTACCCACTATTAAAGACAGTACTAAACAACATTTACATATAGTTTACCCACTATTAAAGACAGTACTAAACAACATTTACATATAGTTTACCCACTATTAAAGACAGTACTAAACAACATTATACAGTTAGATTTCCATCTAGTTCACCCACTATTAAAGACAGTACTAAACAACATTAGTTAGATTTACATCTAGTTCACCCACTATTAAAGACAGCATTAAACAACATTATACAGTTAGATTATATCTAGTTTACCCACTATTAAAGACAGTACTAAACAACATTTACATCTAGTTTACCCACTATTAAAGACAGTATTAAACAACATTATACAGTTAGATTTACATCTAGTTCACCCACTATTAAAGACAGTACTAAACAACATTTACATCTAGTTTACCCACTATTAAAGACAGTACTAAACAACATTTACATCTAGTTTACCCACTATTAAAGACAGTACTAAACAACATTACAGTTAGATTTACATCTAGTTTACCCACTATTAAAGACAGTACTAAACAACATTTACATCTAGTTTACCCACTATTAAAGACAGTACTAAACAACATTTACATCTAGTTTACCCACTATTAAAGACAGTACTAAACAACATTACAGTTAGATTTACATCTAGTTTACCCACTATTAAAGACAGTACTAAACAACATTTACATCTAGTTTACCCACTATTAAAGACAGTACTAAACAACATTTACATATAGTTCACCCACTATTAAAGACAGTATTAAACAACATTTACATCTAGTTTACCCACTATTAAAGACAGTACTAAACAACATTATACAGTTAGATTTACATCTAGTTCACCCACTATTAAAGACAGTACTAAACAACATTTACATCTAGTTTACCCACTATTAAAGACAGTATTAAACAACATTTACATCTAGTTTACCCACTATTAAAGACAGTACTAAACAACATTACAGTTAGATTTACATCTGGTTTACCCACTATTAAAGACAGTACTAAACAACATTTACATCTAGTTTACCCACTATTAAAGACAGTACTAAACAACATTACAGTTAGATTTACATCTAGTTTACCCACTATTAAAGACAGTACTAAACAACATTTACATCTAGTTTACCCACTATTAAAGACAGTACTAAACAACATTTACATATAGTTCACCCACTATTAAAGACAGTATTAAACAACATTTACATCTAGTTTACCCACTATTAAAGACAGTACTAAACAACATTATACAGTTAGATTTACATCTAGTTCACCCACTATTAAAGACAGTACTAAACAACATTTACATCTAGTTTACCCACTATTAAAGACAGTACTAAACAACATTTACATCTAGTTTACCCACTATTAAAGACAGTACTAAACAACATTATACAGTTAGATTTACATCTAGTTCACCCACTATTAAAGACAGTACTAAACAACATTTACATCTAGTTTACCCACTATTAAAGACAGTACTAAACAACTTTACATCTAGTTTACCCACTATTAAAGACAGTACTAAACAACATTTACATCTAGTTCACCCACTATTAAAGACAGCATTAAACAACATTTACATCTAGTTCACCCACTATTAAAGACAGTACTAAACAACATTATACAGTTAGATTTACATCTAGTTTACCCACTATTAAAGACAGTACTAAACAACATTTACATCTAGTTTACCCACTATTAAAGACAGTACTAAACAACATTACAGTTAGATTTACATCTATTTTACCCACTATTAAAGCCAGTACTAAACAACATTATACAGTTAGATTTACATCTAGTTTACCCACTATTAAAGACAGTACTAAACAACATTTACATATAGTTTACCCACTATTAAAGACAGTACTAAACAACATTACAGTTAGATTTACATATAGTTCACCCACTATTAAAGACAGTACTAAACATTTACATCTAGTTTACCCACTATTAAAGACCGTATTAAACAACATTTACATATAGTTTACCCACTATTAAAGATATTATTTAAAGACAGTATTAATCATACAGTTAAACTCAGCAAAAAAAGAAACACTGACATTCCTGTCTTGAAGGAAATCACGCACAGAACGAGCAGAATGGCTGGTGGCATTGTCATGCTGGAGGGTCCTGTCAGGATGAGCCTGCAGGAAGGGTACCACATGAGGGAGGAGGATGTCTTCCCTGTAACTCACAGCATTAAGATTGCCTGCAATGACAACAAGCTCAGTCCGATGATGCTGTGATACACCGCCCCAGACCATGACGGACCTTCCATCTCGATCCCGCTCCAGAGTACAGGCCTCGGTGTAACGCTCATTCCTTCAATGATGAACGCGATTCCGACCATCACCCCTGGTGAGACAAAACCGCGACTCGTCAGTGAAGAGCACTTTTTGCCAGTCCTGTCTGGTCCAGCGACGCTGGGTTTGTGCCTATAGGCAACATTGTTGCCGGTGATGTCTGGGGAGGACCTGCCTTACAACAGGCCTACAAGCCCTCCGTCCAGCCTCTCTCAGCCTATTGCAGACAGTCTGAGTACTGATGGAGGGATTGTGCGTTCCTGGTGTAACTCGGGCAGTTGTTGTTGCCATCCTGTACCTGTCCCGCAGGTATGATGTTCGGATGTACCGATCCTGTGCAGGTGTTGTTACACGTGGTCTGCCACTGCGAGGACGATCAGCTGTCCGTCCTGTCTCCCTGTAGCGCTGTCTTAGGCGTCTCACAGTACGGGCATTGCAATTTCTTGCCCTGGCCACATCTGCAGTCCTCATGCCTACTTGCAGCATGCCTAAGGCACGTTCACGCATATGAGCAGGGACCCTGGGCATCTTTCTTTTGGTGTTTTTCAGAGTCAGTAGAAAGGCCTCTTTAGTGTCCTAAGTTTTCATAACTGTGACCTTAATTGCCTACCGTCTGTAAGCTTTTAGTGTCTTAACGACCGTTCCACAGGTGCATTTTCATTAATTGTTTATGGTTCATTGAACAAGCATGGGAAACGGTGTTTAAACCCTTTACAATGAAGATATTTGGATTTTTACAAATTATCTTTGAAAGACAGGGTCCTGAAAAAAGCACGTTTCTTTTTTTGCTGAGTTTAGTTCACCCACTATTAAAGACCGTATTTAACAACATAATACAGTTAGATTTACATCCATGATAAATAGTACTAGCTATAGTACTCACCTCTATACTAGGGAAGAACATAGTATCTATATAGTACTCACCTCTATACTAGGGAAGAACATAGTATCTATATAGTACTCACCTCTATACTAGGGAAGAACATAGTATCTATATAGTACTCACCTCTATACTAGGGAAGAACATAGTATCTATATAGTACTCACCTCCATACTAGGGAAGAACATAGTATCTATATAGTACTCACCTCTATACTAGGGAAGAACATAGTATCTATATAGTACTCACCTCTATACTAGGGAAGAACATAGTATCTATATAGTACTCACCTCTATACTAGGGAAGAACATAGTATCTATATAGTACTCACCTCTATACTAGGGAAGAACATAGTATCTATATAGTACTCACCTCTATACTAGGGAAGGACATAGTATCTATATAGTACTCACCTCTATATAGGCAATCTCATTGTTAGCTTCCCTGATGGTGGGGTGCCAGTCTTTGGGTGGCTTTACAACGTGCTTCCCATCTGTTACGAACCACAGCAACCGCGGCCAGCCTGTAACATTATACATTTTAGTCATGAAGCAGATATTCTGTACCGTGTTTTAGACCAGCTCCTACCTTTAAACGTGACCACCTCTCCAGTCTGTGCTTTAGGCAAGCCCTTCTGACAGGCATCAGTAGTCAGAGCCAGAGTCACCCCACAGCTGCCCAACAGGAAACCTATCTGCTGGCTGCCTGCATCCTATATATATGAATATATATATATATATAAATATAAGAGAGAGAGAGAGAGAGCTTGTGAATGAAGAATCAAAATTAAATCACATTTTATTTGTCACATGCATTGAAGGTGTAGACCTTATAGTGAAATGCTTACTTACAAGCCCTTAACCAACAACGCAATTCAAGAAATAGAGTTTAGAAAATATTTACTAAATAAACTAAAGGAAAAAAATAACATTATAATAATCAAAAGTAACAAGAAAATGACATTACAATAATGAGGCTATATACAGGGTATTACGGTAAAGAGTCAATGTGGAGGCTATATACAGGGTATTACGGTACAGAGTCAATGTGGAGGCTATATACAGGGTGTTACGGTACAGAGTCAATGTGGAGGCTATATACAGGGTATTACGGTACAGAGTCAATGTGGGGGCTATATACAGGGTATTACGGTACAGAGTCAATGTGGAGGCTATATACAGGGTGTTACGGTACAGAGTCAATGTGGAAACTATATACAGGGAGTACCGGTACAGAGTCAGTGTGGAGGCTATATACAGGGTATTACGGTACAGAGTCAATGTGGAGGCTATATACAGGGTATTACGGTACAGAGTCAGTGTGGAGGCTATATACAGGGTGTTACGGTACAGAGTCAATGTGGAGGCTATATACAGGGTGTACGGTACAGAGTCAATGTGGAGGCTATATACAGGGAGTACCGGTACAGAGTCAATGTGGAGTCTATATACAGGGGGTACTGGTACAGAGTCAATGTGGAGGCTATATACAGGGTGTACCGGTACAGAGTCAATGTGGAGGCTATATACAGGGTGTACGGTACAGAGTCAATGTGGAGGCTATATACAGGGGGTACCGGTACAGAGTCAGTGTGGAGGCTATATACAGGGAGTACCGGTACAGAGTCAATGTGGAGGCTATATACAGGGTGTACGGTACAGAGTCAATGTGGAGGCTATATACAGGGTGTTACGGTACAGAGTCAATGTGGAGGCTATATACAGGGTGTTATGGTACAGAGTCAATGTGGAGACTATATACAGGGAGTACCGGTACAGAGTCAATGTGGAGGCTATATACAGGGTGTTACGGTACAGAGTCAATGTGGAGGCTATATACAGGGGGTACCGGTACAGAGTCAATGTGGAGGCTATATACAGGGTATTACGGTACAGATTAAATGTGGAGACTATATACAGGGAGTACCGGTACAGAGTCAATGTGGAGGCTATATACAGGGTGTTACGGTACAGAGTCAATGTGGAGGCTATATACAGGGTGTTATGGTACAGAGTCAATGTGGAGACTATATACAGGGAGTACCGGTACAGAGTCAATGTGGAGGCTATATACAGGGTGTTACGGTACAGAGTCAATGTGGAGGCTATATACAGGGGGTACCGGTACAGAGTCAATGTGGAGGCTATATACAGGGTATTACGGTACAGATTAAATGTGGAGACTATATACAGGGAGTACCGGTACAGAGTCAATGTGGAGGCTATATACAGGGTGTTACGGTACAGAGTCAATGTGGAGGCTATATACAGGGTGTTACGGTACAGAGTCAATGTGGAGGCTATATACAGGGGTTACCGGTACAGAGTCAATGTGGAGGCTATATACAGGGAGTACCGGTACAGAGTCAATGTGGAGGCTATATACAGGGGGTACCGGTACAGAGTCAATGTGGAGGCTATATACAGGGGGTACCGGTACAGAGTCAATGTGGAGGCTATATACAGGGGGTACCGGTACAGAGTCAATGTGGAGGCTATATACAGGGGGTACCGGTACAGAGTCAATGTGGAGGCTATATACAGGGGGTACCGGTACAGAGTCAATGTGGAGGCTATATACAGGGGGTACCGGTACAGAGTCAATGTGGAGGTTATATACAGGGGGTACCGGTACAGAGTCAATGTGGAGGCTATATACAGGGGGTACCGGTACAGAGTCAATGTGGAGACTATATACAGGGGGTACCGGTACAGAGTCAATGTGGAGACTATATACAGGGGGTACCGGTACAGAGTCAATGTGGAGGCTATATACAGGGGGTACCGGTACAGAGTCAATGTGGAGGCTATATACAGGGTATTACGGTACAGAGTCAATGTGGAGGCTATATACAGGGTATTACGGTACAGAGTCAATGTGGAGGCTATATACAGGGTGTTACGGTACAGAGTCAATGTGGAGGCTATATACAGGGGGTACCGGTACAGATTCAATGTGGAGGCTATATACAGGGGCACCGGTACAGAGTCAATGTGGAGACTATATACAGGGGGTACCGGTACAGAATCAATGTGGAGGCTATATACAAGGGGTACCGGTACAGAGTCAATGTGGAGACTATATACAGGGGGTACCGGAACAGAATCAATGTGGAGGCTATATACAAGGGGTACCGGTACAGAGTCAATGTGGAGGCTATATACAGGGAGTACCGGTACAGAGTCAATGTGGAGGCTATATACAGGGGGCACCGGTACAGAGTCAATGTGGAGACTATATACAGGGAGTACCGGTACAGAGTCAATGTGGAGGCTATATACAGGGTTTTACGGTACAGAGTCAATGTGGAGGCTATATACAGGGTGTTACGGTACAGAGTCAATGTGGAGGCTATATACAGGGGGCACCGGTACAGAGTCAATGTGGAGACTATATACAGGGAGTACCGGTACAGAGTCAATGTGGAGACTATATACAGGGGTTACCGGTACTGAGTCAATGTGGAGGCTATATACAGGGGGCACCGGTACAGAGTCAATGTGGAGACTATATACAGGGAGTACCGGTACAGAGTCAATGTGGAGACTATATACAGGGGTTACCGGTACTGAGTCAATGTGGAGGCTATATACAGGGGGTACTGGTACAGAGTCAATGTGGAGGCTATATACAGGGGGTACCGGTACAGAGTCAATGTTGAGGCTAAATACAGGGAGTACCGGTACAGAGTCTGAGTCAATGTGGAGGCTATATACAGGGGGCACCGGTACAGAGTCAATGTGGAGGCTATATACAGGGGGTACCGGTACAGAGTCAATGTGGAGGCTAAATACAGGGAGTACCGGTACAGAGTCAATGTGGAGGCTATATACAGGGGGTACCGGTACAGAGTCAATGTGGAGGCTATATACAGGGGGTATCGGTACAGAGTCAATGTGGAGGCTATATACAGGGTATTACGGTACAGAGTCAATGTGGAGGCTATATACAGGGTGTTACGGTACAGAGTCAATGTGGAGGCTATATACAGGGTGTTACGGTACAGAGTCAATGTGGAGGCTATATACAGGGGGTACCGGTACAGAGTCAATGTGGAGGCTATATACAGGGTATTACGGTACAGAGTCAATGTGGAGGCTATATACAGGGTATTACGGTACAGAGTCAATGTGGAGGCTATATACAGGGGGTACTGGTACAGAGTCAAGGTGGAGGCTATATACAGGGTGTTACGGTACAGAGTCAATGTGGAGGCTATATACAGGGTATTACGGTACAGAGTCAATGTGGAGGCTATATACAGGGTGTTACGGTACAGAGTCAATGTGGAGGCTATATACAGGGGGTACCGGTACAGAGTCAATGTGGAGGCTATATACAGGGGGTACTGGTACAGAGTCAATGTGGAGGCTATATACAGGGGGTACCGGTACAGAGTCAATGTGGAGGCTGTATACAGGGTGTTACGGTACAGAGTCAATGTGGAGGCTATATACAGGGGGTACCGGTACAGAGTCAATGTGGAGGCTATATACAGGGTATTACGGTACAGATTAAATGTGGAGACTATATACAGGGAGTACCGGTACAGAGTCAATGTGGAGGCTATATACAGGGTGTTACGGTACAGAGTCAATGTGGAGGCTATATACAGGGTGTTACGGTACAGAGTCAATGTGGAGGCTATATACAGGGGTTACCGGTACAGAGTCAATGTGGAGGCTATATACAGGGAGTACCGGTACAGAGTCAATGTGGAGGCTATATACAGGGGGTACCGGTACAGAGTCAATGTGGAGGCTATATACAGGGGGTACCGGTACAGAGTCAATGTGGAGACTATATACAGGGGGTACCGGTACAGAGTCAATGTGGAGACTATATACAGGGGGTACCGGTACAGAGTCAATGTGGAGGCTATATACAGGGAGTACTGGTACAGAGTCAATGTGGAGGGTATATACAGGGTGTTACGGTACAGAGTCAATGTGGAGGCTATATACAGGGGGTACCGGTACAGAGTCAATGTGGAGGCTATATACAGGGGCACCGGTACAGAGTCAATGTGGAGACTATATACAGGGGGTACCGGTACAGAATCAATGTGGAGGCTATATACAAGGGGTACCGGTACAGAGTCAATGTGGAGACTATATACAGGGGGTACCGGAACAGAATCAATGTGGAGGCTATATACAAGGGGTACCGGTACAGAGTCAATGTGGAGGCTATATACAGGGAGTACCGGTACAGAGTCAATGTGGAGGCTATATACAGGGGGCACCGGTACAGAGTCAATGTGGAGACTATATACAGGGAGTACCGGTACAGAGTCAATGTGGAGGCTATATACAGGGTTTTACGGTACAGAGTCAATGTGGAGGCTATATACAGGGTGTTACGGTACAGAGTCAATGTGGAGGCTATATACAGGGGGCACCGGTACAGAGTCAATGTGGAGACTATATACAGGGAGTACCGGTACAGAGTCAATGTGGAGACTATATACAGGGGTTACCGGTACTGAGTCAATGTGGAGGCTATATACAGGGGGTACTGGTACAGAGTCAATGTGGAGGCTATATACAGGGGGTACCGGTACAGAGTCAATGTTGAGGCTAAATACAGGGAGTACCGGTACAGAGTCTGAGTCAATGTGGAGGCTATATACAGGGGGCACCGGTACAGAGTCAATGTGGAGGCTATATACAGGGGGTACCGGTACAGAGTCAATGTGGAGGCTAAATACAGGGAGTACCGGTACAGAGTCAATGTGGAGGCTATATACAGGGGGTACCGGTACAGAGTCAATGTGGAGGCTATATACAGGGGGTATCGGTACAGAGTCAATGTGGAGGCTATATACAGGGTATTACGGTACAGAGTCAATGTGGAGGCTATATACAGGGTGTTACGGTACAGAGTCAATGTGGAGGCTATATACAGGGTGTTACGGTACAGAGTCAATGTGGAGGCTATATACAGGGGGTACCGGTACAGAGTCAATGTGGAGGCTATATACAGGGTATTACGGTACAGAGTCAATGTGGAGGCTATATACAGGGTATTACGGTACAGAGTCAATGTGGAGGCTATATACAGGGGGTACTGGTACAGAGTCAAGGTGGAGGCTATATACAGGGTGTTACGGTACAGAGTCAATGTGGAGGCTATATACAGGGTATTACGGTACAGAGTCAATGTGGAGGCTATATACAGGGTGTTACGGTACAGAGTCAATGTGGAGGCTATATACAGGGGGTACCGGTACAGAGTCAATGTGGAGGCTATATACAGGGGGTACTGGTACAGAGTCAATGTGGAGGCTATATACAGGGGGTACCGGTACAGAGTCAATGTGGAGGCTGTATACAGGGTGTTACGGTACAGAGTCAATGTGGAGGCTATATACAGGGGGTACCGGTACAGAGTCAATGTGGAGACTATATACAGGGTGTTCCGGTACAGAGTCAATGTGGAGGCTATATACAGGGGGGTACCGGTACAGAGTCAATGTGGAGGCTATATACAGGGGGGTACCGGTACAGAGTCAATGTGGAGGCTATATACAGGGGGTACCGGTACAGAGTCAATGTGGAGGCTATATACAGGGGGTACCGGTACAGAGTCAATGTGGAGGCTATATACAGGGGGTACCGGTACAGAGTCAATGTGGAGGCTATATACAGGGGGTACCGGTACAGAGTCAATGTGGAGGCTATATACAGGGTATTACGGTACAGAGTCCCAATGTGGAGGCTATATACAGGGAGTACCGGTACAGAGTCAATGTGGAGGCTATATACAGGGAGTACCGGTACAGAGTCAATGTGGAGGCTATATACAGGGGGTACCGGTACAGAGTCAATGTGGAGAATATATACAGGGGGTACCGGTACAGAGTCAATGTGGAGGCTATATACAGGAGGTACCAGTACAGAGTCAATGTGGAGGCTATATACAGGGTGTACCGGTACAGAGTCAATGTGGAGGCTATATACAGGGGGTACCAGTACAGAGTCAATGTGGAGGCTATATACAGGGTGTTACGGTACAGAGTCAATGTGGAGGCTATATACAGGGGGTACCGGTACAGAGTCAATGTGGAGGCTATATACAGGGAGTACCGGTACAGAGTCAATGTGCGGGTACAGGTTAGTCTAAAGTGACTATGCATAGATAATAAAGCAACATTTGATGAATTGTTCAGCAGTCTTTAGCTTGGGGGTTGAAGCTGTTAAGGAGCCTTTTGGTCCTAGTACCGCTTGCCGTGAGGTAGCAGAGAGTCTATGACTTGGGGGACTGGAGTCTATGACTTGTAGTCGGACAAATTTTAAGGCCTTCCGTTGACACCACCTAGTATATGGGTCTTGGATGTCAGAAAGCTTGGCACCAGTGATGTACTGGGCCGTACGCACTACCCTCTGTAGCGCCTCACGGTCAGTTGCCATACCAAGCGGTGATGCAACCAGTCAAGATGCTCTCGATGGTGCAGCTGTAGAACTTTGAGGATCTGGGGACCCATGCCAAATATATTCAGTCTCCTGAGGGGGAATAGGTGTGTTGTGCCCTCTTCACAACTGTTTTGGTGTGTTTGGACTGGAGGTCGACCGATTAATCGGAATGGCCAATTAATTAGGGACGATATAAAGTTCTCATTCGATTTATTATTATTTATTTTTTTACACCTTTATTTAACTAGGCAAGTCAGTTAAGAACACATTCTTATTTTCAATGACAGCCTAGGAACAGTGGGTTAACTGCCTCAAGATTTTTACCTTGTCAGCTCGGGGATTTGTTTTGCAACCTTCCAGTTACTAGTCCAACGCTCTAACCACCTGCCTTACATTGCACTCCACGAGGAGCCTACGTGGCAGGCTGACTACCTGTTACGCAGGGACAGCAAGAAGCCAAGGTAAGTTGCTAGCTAGCATTAAACTTATAACAAACAATCAATCTTCACATAATCACTAGTTAACTACACATGGTTGATGATATTACTAGTTTATCTAGCGTGTCCTGCGTTGCATATAATCGATGCGGTGCCTGTTAATTTATCATCGAATCACAGCCTACTTCGCCAAACGGGTGATGATTTAACACTGTCGTTGCGCCAAACCTAACCATAAACATCAATGCCTTTCTTTAAAATCAATACACAAGTGTATATTTTTAAACCTGCATATTTAGTTAATATTGCCTGCTAACATGAATTTCTTCTAATTAGGGAAATTGTGTCACTTCTCTTGCGTTCCGTGCAAGCAGTCAGGGTATACGCAGCAGTTTGGGCCGCCTGGCTCATTGCGAACTGTGTGAAGTCCATTTATTCCTAACAAAGACTGTAATTAATTTGCCAGAATTGTACATAATTATAACATAACATTGAAGGTTGTACAATGTAACAGCAATACTTAGACTTATGGATGCCACACGTTGGATAAAATACGGAACAGTTCCGTATTTCACTGAAAGAATAAACGTCTTGTTTTCGAGATGATAGTTTCCGGATTCGACCATATTAATGACCAAAGGCTCTATTTCTGTGTGTTATTATGTTATAATTAAGTCTACGATTTGATATTTGATAGAGCAGTCTGACTGAGCGGTGGTAGGCACCAGCAGGCTCGTAAGCATTCATTCAAACAGCACTTTCGTGCGTTTTGCCAGCAGCTCGTCGCTGTGCTTCAAGCATTGAGCTGTTTATGACTTCAAGCCTATCAACTCCCGAGATTAGGCTGGTGTAACCGATGTGAAATGGCTAGCTAGTTAGCGGGGTGCGCGCTAATAGCGTTTCAAACGTCACTCGCTCTGAGACTTGGAGTAGTTGTTCCCTTTGCTCTGCATGGGTAACGATGCTTTGAGGGTGGCTGTTGTCGATGTCTTCCTGGTTCAAGCCCAGGTAGGAGCGAGGAGAGGGATGGAAGCTATACTGTTACACTGGCAATACTAAAGTGCCTATAAGAACATCCAATAGTCAAAGGTATATGAAATACAAATCGTATAGAGAGAAATAGTCCTATAATTCCTATAATAACTACAACCTAATATTGGGAATATTGAAGACTCATGTTAAAAGGAACCACCAGCTTTCATATGTTCTCATGTTCTGAGCAAGGAACTTAAACGTTAGCTTTCTTACATGGCACATATTGCACTTTTACTTTGTTCTCCAACACTTTATTTTTGCATTATTTAAACCAAATTGAACATGTTTCATTATTTATTTGAGGCTAAACAGATTTTATTGATGTATTATATTAAGTTAAAATAAGTGTTCATTCACTATTGTTGTAATTATCATTATTACAAAAATGTTGTTTTTTTTATGTAAAAAAAATAAAAAAAATATTAATAATAAAATACAAAATAAAACAAATCGTCCGATTACTCGTTATAGGCTTTTTTTGGTCATCCAATAATTGCTATCGGCGCTGAAAAATCATAATCGGTCGACCTCTAGTTTGGACCATGACAGTTCGTTGGTGATGTTGTCACCAAGGAACTTGAAACTCTTGACCTGCTCCACTTCAGCCCCCTCGATGTTAATAGGGGCCTGTTAGGCCCTCATTTTCCTATCGTCTATGATCAGCTTCTTTGTCTTACTCACATTGAGGGAGAGGTTGTTGTTGTCCTGGCATTTTGACCTCCTCCCTATAAGCTGTCTCATCGTTGTTGGTGACCAGGACTACCACCGTTGTCGTCAGAAACTTGATGGTGTAGTCGTGGATGAACAGGGAGTACAGGAGGAAACTGAGCACGCACCTCTGAGGGGCCCCAGTGTTGAGGATCAGCGTGTTTCCTACCCTTACCACCTGGGGGGCGGCCCGTCAGGAAGTCCAGGATCCAGTTGCAGAGGGAGGTGTTTAGTCCCAGGGTCCTTAGCTTAGTGATGAGCTTTGAGGGCACTATGGTGTTGAACGCTGAGCTGTAGTCAATGAACAGCATTCTCACATAGGTGTTCCTTTTGTCCAGGTGGGAAAGGGCAGTGTGGAGTGCAATAGAGATTGCATCATCTGTGGATCTGTTTGGGCGGTATGCAAATTGGATCGGGTCTAGGGTTTCTGGGATAATGGTGTTGATGTGAGCCATTACCTGCCTTTCAAAGCACTTCATGGCTATGGACGTGAGTGCTAGGGGTCTGTAGTAGAGGTCGACCGATTAATCGGAAGGGTGATTAATTAGGGCCTATTTCAAGTTTTCATAACAATCGGAAATCGGTATTTTTGTACACCGATTTGGCCAATTTCTTAAATTTTTTATTTTTTTACGCCTTTATTTAACTAGGCAAGTCAGTTCTTATGGCTGCAATCCCGTTAACGGGATCGATATGACAACAGCCAGTGAAAGTGCAGGGCGCCAAATTCAAACAACAGAAATCTCATAATTAAAATTCCTCAAACAGACATGTATCTTATACCATTTTAAAGATAATCTTGTTGTCAATCCCACCAAAGTGTCCGATTTCAAATAGGCTTTACAGCGAAAGCACCACAAACGATTGTTAGGTCACCGCAAAATCACAGACAAACACAGTCATTTTCCCAGCCAATGACAGGAGTCACATCCTTTCAAAGCACTTCATGGCTACAGACGTGAGTGATACGGGGCGGTAATCATTTAGGCAGGTTACCTTCGCTTTCTTGGGCACAGGGACTATGGTGGTCTGTTTGAAACATGTACAGTTGAAGTCGGAAGTTTACATACACCTTAGCCAAATACATTTAAACTCAGTTTTTCACAATTCCTGATATTTAATCCCAGTAAAAATTCCCTGTTTTAGGTCAGTTAGGATCACCACTTTATTTTAAGAATGTGAAATGTCAGAATAATAGTAGAGAGAATGATTTATTTCAGCTTTTACTTCTTTCATCACATTCCCAGTGGGTCAGAAGTGTACATACACTCAATTAGTATTTGGTAGCATTGCATTTAAATTGTTTAACTTGGGTCAAACGTTTCGGGTAGCCTTCCACAAGCTTCCCACAATAAGTTGGGTGAATTTTGGCCCATTCCTCCTGACAGATATGGTGTAACTGAGTCAGGTTTGTAGGCCTCCTTGCTCGCACACACTTTTTCAGTTCTGCCCACAAATTTTGTATGGGATTGAGGTCAGGGCTTTGTGATGGCCACTCCAATACCTTGACTTTGTTGTCCTTAGGTCATTTTGCCACAACTTTGGAAGTATGCTTGGGGTCATTGTCCATTTGGAAGACCCATTTGTGACCAAGCTTTAACTCCCTGACTGATGTCTTGAGCTGTTGCTTCAATATATCCACATAATGTTCCTTCCTCATGATGTCATCTATTTGCACCAGTCCCTCCTGCAGCACAGCACCCCCACAACATGATGCTGCCACCCCCGTGCTTCACGTTTGGGATGGTGTTCTTTGGCTTGCAAGCATCCCCCTTTTTCCTTCAAACATAACGGTGGTCATTATGGCCAAACAGTTCTATTTTTGTTTCATCAGACCAGAGGACATTTCTCCAAAAAGTACGATCTCTTTCCCCATGTGCAGTTGCAAACCGTAGTCTGCCTTTTTTATGGCAGTTTTTATTCCTTGCTGAGCAGCCTTTCAGGTTATGTCGATATAGGACTCATTTTTCTGTGGATATAGATACTTTTGTACCCGTTTCCTCCAACATCTTCACAAGGTCCTTTGCTGTTGTTCAGGGATTGATTTGCATTTTTCGCACCAAAGTACGTTCATCTCTAGGAGACAGAACGCGTCTCCTTCCTGAGCGGTATGACGGCTGCGTGGTCCCATGGTGTTTATACTTGCGTACTATTGTTTGTACAGATGAACGTGGTACCTTCAGGCATTTGGAAATTGCTCCCAAGGATGAACCAGACTTGTGGAGGTCTACAATTTTTTTTCTGAGGTCTTGGCTGATTTATTTTCATTTTCCCATGATGTCAAGCAAAGAGGTAGATGCAGCCTTCCAACAGGGGGAAGGACAGCACAGGGGTCCAAGGTATTAAGGTATTTTCTTTATATCTTAATACTCTGACCTTTAAACACACTGGCCATGTGACTGTCCTTCCATTCATTTCACACTGGCCATGTGACTGTCCTTCCATTCATTTCACACTGGCCACGTGACTGTCCTTCCATTCATTTCACACTGGCCATGTGACCTTACTTCCATTCATTTCACACTGGTCACGTGACTGTCCTTCCATTCATTTCACACTGGCCATGTGACTGTCCTTCCATTCATTTCACACTGGCCACGTGACTGTCCTTCCATTCATTTCACACTGGCCACGTGACTGTCCTTCCATTCATTTCTAATGACTATGCCTAAATCACGTACTCCAGGCTCCACTAGCTATATCAGAATTAACCATGTGGTCAAGCGTAGTCGATTGTATGCTCATCTTAAGTCTTTAAGAACGAAATTTGTTTTTTTCCCAAGAGACCCATCTCCGCTCCAGCGACCATGCTAAACTAAAGAAAAGATGGGTCGACCAAACATTTCCATCCAACTTTGGTGCTAAGGCCAGAGGGCAGCCATCTTCCCTTAAGTTCAGAAAAGGCACCCTGTTTGTCTCCTCCAAAGTAATTTCAGATACTAAATGGCGATATGTTATGGCGATGGGGAAACTGTTCAGCACACAGGTTGTTCTGGCTAACCTCTATGGTCCTAATTGGGATTAAGCTACATGTTTCAAAGACTTGATTGCAACACTTCCTGACCTCAACTCTCATCATTTGATAGTGTGAGGAGATTGATTGTGTATTATCATTACTCATTTGTAGAATCCTGTAATTAGTCTGATCCACGGCGGAGGAGCAGCTCCTTGTCTGATCCACTGCAGAGGAGGAGGCGGAGCTCCTTGTCTGATCCACTGCGGAGGAGGAGGCGGAGCTCCTTGTCTGATCCACTGCAGAGGAGGAGGCGGAGCTCCTTGTCTGATCCACTGCGGAGGAGGAGGCGGAGCTCCTTGTCTGATCCATGGCGGAGGAGGAGCAGCTCCTTGTCTGGTCCATGGCAGAGGAGGAGCAGCTCCTTGTCTGATCCATGGCGGAGGAGCAGCTCCTTGTCTGATCCATGGCGGAGCAGCAGCTCCTTGTCTGATCCATGGCGGAGCAGCAGCTCCTTGTCTGATCCACTGCAGAGGAGGCGGAGCTCCTTGTCTGATCCACTGCGGAGGGGGAGCAGCTCCCTGTCTGATCCATGGCGGAGGAGGAGCAGCTCCTTGTCTAAACCACGGTGGCAGCGGAGCAGCTCCTTGTCTGATCCATGGCAGAGGAGCAGCTCCTTGTCTGATCCACTGCAGAGGAGGAGGCGGAGCTCCTTGTCTGATCCACTGCGGAGGAGCAGCTCCTTGTCTGGTCCACGGCGGAGGAGCAGCTCCTTGTCTGGTCCACGGCGGAGGAGCAGCTCCTTGTCTGATCCACGGCGGAGGAGCAGCTCCTTGTCTGATCCACGGCGGAGGAGCAGCTCCTTGTCTGGTCCATGGCGGAGGAGGAGCAGCTCCTTGTCTGGTCCATGGCAGAGGAGGAGCAGCTCCTTGTCTGATCCATGGCGGAGGAGCAGCTCCTTGTCTGATCCATGGCGGAGCAGCAGCTCCTTGTCTGATCCATGGCGGAGCAGCAGCTCCTTGTCTGATCCATGGCGGAGCAGCAGCTCCTTGTCTGATCCACTGCAGAGGAGGAGGCGGAGCTCCTTGTCTGATCCACTGCGGAGGAGCAGCAGCTCCCTGTCTGATCCATGGCGGAGGAGGAGCAGCTCCTTGTCTAAACCACGGTGGCAGCGGAGCAGCTCCTTGTCTGATCCATGGCAGAGGAGCAGCTCCTTGTCTGATCCACTGCAGAGGAGGAGGCGGAGCTCCTTGTCTGATCCACTGCGGAGGAGCAGCTCCTTGTCTGGTCCACGGCGGAGGAGCAGCTCCTTGTCTGATCCACGGCGGAGGAGCAGCTCCTTGTCTGGTCCACGGCGGAGGAGCAGCTCCTTGTCTGGTCCACGGCGGAGGAGGAGCAGCTCCTTGTCTGGTCCATGGCGGAGGAGCAGCTCCTTGTCTGGTCCACGGCGGAGGAGCAGCTCCTTGTCTGGTCCACGGCGGAGGAGCAGCTCCTTGTCTGGTCCATGGCGGAGCAGCAGCTCATGGCTCCTTTGTCTTGATCACGTTGAGAGAGAGGTTGTTATGCTGGTACCACACGGCAAGGTCTCTGACCACCTCCCTATAGGCTGTCTCCTCGTTGTCGGTGATCAGGCCTACCACTGTTGTATCGTCGGCAAACTTAATGATGGTGTTGGAGTTGTCTGTACCCCCTCTCTAACCCTGTGATATCGTCTGTACCCCCTCTCTAACCGTGTGGAGTCTATACCCCCTCTCTAACCCTGTGATATCGTCTATACCCCCTCTCTAACCGTGTGGAGTCTATAACCCATCTCTAACCGTGTGGAGTCTATACCCCCTCTCTAACCCTGTGATATCGTCTATACCCCCTCTCTAACCCTGTGATATCGTCTATACCCCCTCTCTAACCGTGTGGAGTCTATACCCCCTCTCTAACCCTGTGATATCGTCTATACCCCCTCTCTAACCCTGTGATATCGTCTATACCCCCTCTCTAACCGTGTGGAGTCTATACCCCCTCTCTAACCCTGTGATATCGTCTATACCCCCTCTCTAACCCTGTGATATCGTCTGTACCCCCTCTCTAACCCTGTGATATCGTCTATACCCCCTCTCTAACCCTGTGATATCGTCTATACCCCCTCTCTAACCGTGTGGAGTCTATACCCCCTCTCTAACCCTGTGGAGTCTATACCCCCTCTCTAACCGTGTGGAGTCTATACCCCCTCTCTAACCCAGTGATATCGTCTATACCCCCTCTCTAACCGTGTGGAGTCTATACCCCATCTCTAACCCTGTGATATTGTCTGTACCCCCTCTCTAACCGTGTGGAGTCTATACCCCCTCTCTAACCCTGTGATATCGTCTATACCCCCTCTCTAACCCTGTGATATCGTCTATACCCCCTCTCTAACCCTGTGGAGTCTATACCCCCTCTCTAACCGTGTGGAGTCTATACCCCATCTCTAACCGTATGGAGTCTATACCCCCTCTCTAACCCTGTGATATCGTCTATACCCCCTCTCTAACCCTGTGATATCGTCTATACCCCCTCTCTAACCCTGTGAAGTCTATACCCCCTCTCTAACCCTGTGGAGTCTATACCCCATCTCTAACCCTGTGAAGTCTATACCCCCTCTCTAACCCTGTGATATCGTCTATACCCCCTCTCTAACCCTGTGGAGTCTATACCCCCTCTCTAACCCTGTGATATCGTCTATACCCCATCTCTAACCCTGTGGAGTCTATACCCCCTCTCTAACCGTGTGGAGTCTATACCCCCTCTCTAACCCTGTGATATCGTCTATACCCCCTCTCTAACCCTGTGATATCGTCTATACCCCCTCTCTAACCGTGTGGAGTCTATACCCCCTCTTTAACCCTGTGATATCGTCTATACCTCCTCTCTAACCCTGTGATATCGTCTGTACCCCCTCTCTAACCCTGTGATATCGTCTATACCCCCTCTCTAACCCTGTGATATCGTCTATACCCCCTCTCTAACCGTGGGGAGTCTATACCCCCTCTCTAACCGTGTGGAGTCTATACCCCCTCTCTAACCGTGTGGAGTATATACCCCCTCTCTAACCCTGTGGAGCCTATACCCCATCTCTAACCCTGTGAAGTCTATACCCCCTCTCTAACCCTGTGATATCGTCTATACCCCCTCTCTAACCCTGTGATATCGTCTATACCCCCTCTCTAACCCTGTGATATCGTCTATACCCCCTCTCTAACCCTGTGATATCGTCTATACCCCCTCTCTAACCCTGTGGAGTCTATACCCCATCTCTAACCCTGTGGAGTATATTCCCCATCTCTTGGACATGCTACAAGGTTTTGGGACATTTTCTGGTCATAAGTTAAACCTTACAAAAAGTGTGCTCCTCCCCATTAACCAGTCAGCAGAAGGTATTGGACCATTTCCCGTTTAAGGTTGCGCATCAGGTCTTTATATTAAGATCACATGCTCATTTAAGGCTCTGTTTAAACATAACTTGAAAAACACTCACGCTAAGCAGGATTCTCTTCCCATTTCATTAGCAGGTCACATTCATTCTGTCATGACTGTACGACCCAGGTTTCTGTACTCCAACTGATTTCCAAACGGACAGCTGCATTTCCAACTTCATTTAAAATACAGTGCATTCGGAAAGTATTCAGACCCCTTGACCTTTTCCCGGAAATGTTTACGTTACAAGCCTTATTCTACAAATAAATAGTGTTTTCCCCTCAGTCTACACACAATACCCCATAATGACAAAGCAAAAACAGGTTTTTAGAAATGTTTGCAAATTAATACTGAAATGTCACATTTACATAAGTATTCAGACCCTTTACTCAGTACTTTGTTGAAGCACCTTTGGCAGCGATTACAGTCTTGAGTCTTCTTGGGTATGACACTACAAGCTTGGCACACCTGTATTTGGGGAGTTTCTCCCATTCTTTTCGGCAGATGCTCTCAAGCTCTGTCAGGTTGGATGGGGAATGTCACTGCACAGCTATTTTCGGGTCTCTCCAGAGATGTTTGATCGGGTTCAAGTCTGGGATCTGGCTGGACCACTCAAGGACATTCAGAGACTTTTCCCGAAGCCATTCCTGACTGTTGTCTTGGCTGTGTGCTTAGGGTCATTGTCCTGTTGGAAGGTGAACCTTTGCCCCAGTCTGAGATCCTGAGATCTCTGGAGCAGGTTTTCATCAAGGATCTCTGTACTTTGCTCCGTTCATCTTTCCCTCGATCCTGACTAGTCTCCCAGTCCCTGCCGCTGAAAAACATCCCCACAGCATAATGCTGCCACAGCCATGTTTCACCGTAGGGATGGTGCCAGGTTTACTCGAGGGATTTAAATCTTGGTTTCATCAGAACAGAGAATCTTGTTTCTCATGATGAGAGTCCTTTAGGTGGCGTTTGGCAAACTCCAAGCTGGCTGTCATGTGCCTTTTACTGAGGAGTGTCTTCCGTCTGGCCACTCTACAATAACGGCCTGATTGGTGGAGTGCTGCAGAGATGGTTGTCCTTCTGGAAGGTTCTCTCATCTCCACAGAGGAACTCTAGAACTCTGTCAGAGTGACCATCAGGTTCTTGGTCACCTCCCTGACCAAGTCCCTTCTCCCCCTATTGCTCAGTTTGGCCGGGCAGCCAGCTCTAGGAAGAGTCTTGGTGGTTCCAAACTTCTTCCATTTAAGAATGATGGAGGCCACTGTGTTCTTGGGGACCTTCAATGCGGCTGACATTTTTGGGTACCATTCCCCAGATCTGTGCCTCGACACAATCCTGTCTCGGAGCTCTACGGACAATTTATTTGACCTCATGGCTTGGTTTTTGCTCTGACATGCACTGTCAACTGTGGGACCTTATATAGACAGGTGTGTGCCTTTCCAAATCATGTCCAATCAATTGAATTTACCACAGGTGGACTCCAATCAAGTTGTAGAAACATCACAAGGATGATCAATGGAAACAGAATGCCCCTGAGCTCAATTTCGTGTCTCATAGCAAAGGATCTGAATACTTATGTAAATAAGGTATTTCAGTTTTTTATTCTTTATAAATTAGCAAACACTTCTAAAAACCTGTTTTCGCTTGTCATTATGGGGTATTGTTTGCAGATTGATGAGGAACATTTATTTAATCTATTTTAGAATAAGGCTGTAAAGTAACAAAATGTAGAAAAAGGGAAGGAGTCTGAATACTTTCCGAATGCCTTGTAAACAGACAAACTGACATTCAAAATGTCTCTATTCTTTTGGAACTGTTGTGAGTGTAATGTAAATGTGTCATTATTTATTTCACTTTGTTTATAATCTACAGCATTTGACTTGCTTTGGCAATGTAAACACGTTTCCAATGCCTTCAGAGAGCAGGTAGGCACCACAACCCTAGTCAATGTCCCCTGTCCTTACCTTCCTGGTGAGGGGCACCTCAATGGGCACAGGGATCAGCTCTGCCAGCAGACATCCATAGAAAGCCACCATAAACATCACAGGGTCACTGTTGGGGAACACTAGAGCAACCTAAAGAAAACAGACATACTGTCAACATCTGTCTATAGGATACACTGTCAACATCTGTCTATAGGATACACTGTCAACATCTGTCTATAGGATACATACTGTCACCATCTGTCTATAGGATACATACTGTCACCATCTGTCTATAGGATACATACTGTCACCATCTGTCTATAGGATACACTGTCAACATCTGTCTATAGGATACACTGTCAACATCTGTCTATAGGATACATACTGTCAACATCTGTCTATAGGATACATACTGTCAACATCTGTCTATAGGATACATACTGTCAACATCTGTCTATAGGATACATACTGTCACCATCTGTCTATAGGATACATACTGTCACCATCTGTCTATAGGATACATACTGTCACCATCTGTCTATAGGATACATACTGTCACCATCTGTCTATAGGATACATACTGTCAACATCAACCTATAGGATACATACTGTCGACATCTGTCTATAGGATACATACTGTCACCATCTGTCTATAGGATACATACTGTCACCATCTGTCTATAGGATACATACTGTCACCATCTGTCTATAGGATACATACTGTCACCATCTGTCTATAGGATACACTGTCAACATCTGTCTATAGGATACACTGTCAACATCTGTCTATAGGATACACTGTCAACATCTGTCTATAGGATACATACTGTCACCATCTGTCTATAGGATACATACTGTCACCATCTGTCTATAGGATACATACTGTCAACATCAACCCATAGGATACATACTGTCACCATCTGTCTATAGGATACATACTGTCACCATCTGTCTATAGGATACATACTGTCACCATCTGTCTATAGGATACATACTGTCACCATCTGTCTATAGGATACATACTGTCACCATCTGTCTATAGGATACATACTGTCACCATCTGTCTATAGGATACATACTGTCACCATCTGTCTATAGGATACATACTGTCACCATCTGTCTATAGGATACATACTGTCACCATCTGTCTATAGGATACATACTGTCACCATCTGTCTATATGATACATACTGTCACCATCTGTCTATAGGATACATACTGTCACCATCTGTCTATAGGATACATACTGTCACCATCTGTCTATAGGATACACTGTCAACATCTGTCTATAGGATACATACTGTCAACATCTGTCTATAGGATATACTGTCAACATCTGTCTATAGGATACACTGTCAACATCTGTCTATAGGATATACTGTCACCGTCTGTCTATAGGATACATACTGTCACCATCTGTCTATAGGATACATACTGTCAACATCTGTCTATAGGATACATACTGTCAACATCTGTCTATAGGATACATACTGTCACCATCTGTCTATAGGATACATACTGTCACCATCTGTCTATAGGATACATACTGTCACCATCTGTCTATAGGATACATACTGTCACCATCTGTCTATAGGATACATACTGTCAACATCTGTCTATAGGATACATACTGTCGACATCTGTCTATAGGATACATACTGTCACCATCTGTCTATAGGATACATACTGTCACCATCTGTCTATAGGATACACTGTCACCATCTGTCTATAGGATACATACTGTCACCATCTGTCTATAGGATACATACTGTCACCATCTGTCTATAGGATACACTGTCACCATCTGTCTATAGGATACATACTGTCACCATCTGTCTATAGGATACATACTGTCACCATCAACCTATAGGATACATACTGTCACCATCAACCTATAGGATACATACTGTCACCATCTGTCTATAGGATACATACTGTCACCATCTGTCTATAGGATACATACTGTCACCATCTGTCTATAGGATACATACTGTCACCATCTGTCTATAGGATACATACTGTCACCATCTGTCTATAGGATACATACTGTCACCATCTGTCTATAGGATACATACTGTCACCATCTGTCTATAGGATACATACTGTCAACATCAACCTATAGGATACATACTGTCGACATCAACCTATAGGACATACTGGCTAAAGGATCTGCTTTGACACAGTGACAAACTGGCTAAAGGATCTGCTTTAGCAGTCTGAGAAGCTGCTTCGACATTGATAGGAGAGAAAAAGACCACTCACTCTATCTCCCGGCTGCAGTAGTGGCTCGTTCCTCGTGCTCAGTTTGTTCAGAAGAGTGTAGGCCAGTTTCTGGCTGCGTGTCCACAACTTGCCGTAGGTAAGAGTATACACTGGTTTACCAGCATTGTCCAGGGCAGTGAGACAGGGGCTCCTGGGCTGGGTGATGCCCCAGCGCTGGAGGGAGGCCAGCAGGGAGGGAGGCCAGTTGGTCACTACACCCAGAGGCTCGCCTGCTAGAGGGGACATTTGGTTCCCCTCCGCCTTGGGCTGGTTAGGGTCCGGCTGCTGAACTAAAGAGTGAACATGTTTTAATACTTTATCCGAGGTAAAAGAACAGCATCCCTAACCACCAGCATATCCATGTTCATACAGAGAGAGATGGAAGAGAGAGAGAGGAAGGAGAGAGATGGAGGAGAGAGAGCTGGAGGAAAGATGGAGGAAGGAGAGAGATGGAGGAGAGAGAGCTGGAGGAGAGATGGAGGAAGGAGAGAGATGAGAGCTGGAGGAAGGAGAGAGATGGAGGAGAGATGAGGAAGGAGAGAGATGAGGAGAGATGGAGGAAGGAGAGAGAGAGAGGAAGGAGAGAGATGGAGGAAGGAGAGAGAGAGAGGAAGGAGAGAGATGGAGGAAGGAGAGAGATGGAGGAAGGAGAGAGATGGAGGAAGGAGAGAGATGGGGAGAGATGGAGGAAGGAGAGAGATGGAGGAGAGAGAGCTGGAGGAAAGATGGAGGAAGGAGAGAGATGAGGAGAGATGGAGGAAGGAGAGAGATGGAGGAGAGCTGGAGGAAGGAGAGAGATGGAGGAGAGATGAGGAAGGAGAGAGATGGAGGAGAGCTGGAGGAAGGAGAGAGATGGAGGAGAGAGAGCTGGAGGAAGGAGAGAGATGGAGGAGAGAGAGCTGGAGGAAAGAGAGAGAGTAGAGAGATGGAGAGATGGAGGAGAGAGCTGGAGGAAAGAGAGAGTAGAGAGAGACTTGTACATTTCCTCATTAAAAACAATGTACTGAGCAAACATCAAATTGGCTTTTTACCAAATGACCATACGACAGACCACGTATTCACCCTGCACACCCTAATTGACAAACAAACAAACCAAAACAAAGGAAAAGTCTTCCTATGCTTTGTTGAATCAATTTGGCATGAAAGGTCTGCTATATAAATTGATGGAAAGTGGTGTTGGGAAAAAACCTACGAAATTATAAAATCCATGTACACAAACATTTCTTTCCAAGGGCCGTTGGGGTGAGACGGTGATGCAGCTTGACCCCCACCCTTCTCAACATATCAACAAATTGGCGAGGGCACTAGAACAGTCTACAGCACCCGGCCTCACCCTACTAGAATCTGTAGAACAGTCTACTGTTTGCTGATGATCTGGTGCTTCTTTCCCCAACCACCTAGATCTTCTGTACAGATTCTGTCAGACCTGGGCCCTGACAGAAAATCTCAGTAAGACAAAAATATAGTGTTCCAAGAAAAGTCCAGTTGCCAGGACCACAAATACAAATTAGCTATTTTCCTGGCACCACTCCACCAGGGCCCTCACCTCCTCCCTGTAGGCTGTCTCGTCATTGTTGGTAATCAGGCCTACCACTGTTGTGTCGTCGGAAACCTGATGTTGGAGGCCGCGCAGTCATGGGTGAACATGGAGTACAGGAGGGGGCTGAGCACGCACCCTTGTGGGGCCCCTGTGTTAAGGATCAGTGAAGGTGTTGTTTCCTACCTTCACCACCTGGGGGCGGCCCGTCAGGAAGTCCAGGACCCAGTTGCACAGGGAGGGTTGCACAGATCCAGGGTCCCAAGCTTAACGTGGCGCTTTGAGGGTACTATGGTGTTGAAGGCTGAGCTACAGTCAATGAACAGCATTCTGACGTAGGTATACCTCTTGTCCAGATGAGATAGGGCAGTGTGCAGTGCGATGGTGATTGCATCGTCTGTGGATCTATTGGGGCGGTATGCAAACTGAAGTTGATCTAGGGTGACAGGTAGGGTGGAGGGGATATTATACTGAAGTAGTCTCTCAAAGCACATGACAGAAGTGAGTGCTACGGGGCGATAGTCATTTAGTTCAGTTAGCTTTGCTTTCTTGGGTAAAGCAACAATGGTGGACATCTTGAAGCAAGTGGGGACAGCAGACTGGGACAGGGAGAGATTGAATATGTCCGTAAACACACCAGCCAGCTGGTCTGCGCATGCTCTGAGGACACGGCTAGGATAACACGCTTAATATCTTACACACGTCGGCCACGTAGAAAGAGAGCCCAAAGGGAGCGGGCAGCGTCGGTGGAACTGTGTTATCCTCAAAGCGTGCGAAGAAGGTGTTTAGCTTGTCCGGGAGCACGACGTCGGTGGAACTGTGTTATCCTCAAAGCGTGCGAAGAAGGTGTTTAGCTTGTCCGGGAGCACGACGTCGGTGGAACTGTGTTATCCTCAAAGCGGGTCGAAGAAGGTGTTTAGCTTGTCCGGGAGCACGACGTCGGTGGAACTGTGTTATCCTCAAAGCGTGCGAAGAAGGTGTTTAGCTTGTCCGGGAGCACGACGTCGGTGGAACTGTGTTATCCTCAAAGCGGGTCGAAGAAGGTGTTTAGCTTGTCTGGGAGCACGACGTCGGTGGAACTGTGTTATCCTCAAAGCGTGCGAAGAAGGTGTTTAGCTTGTCCGGGAGCGAGACGTCGGTGGAACTGTGTTATCCTCAAAGCGTGCGAAGAAGGTGTTTAGCTTGTCCGGGAGCGAGACGTCGGTGGAACTGTGTTATCCTCAAAGCGTGCGAAGAAGGTGTTTAGCTTGTCCGGGAGCGGGCAGCGTCGGTGGAACTGTGTTATCCTCAAAGCGTGCGAAGAAGGTGTTTAGCTTGTCCGGGAGCACGACGTCGGTGGAACTGTGTTATCCTCAAAGCGTGCGAAGAAGGTGTTTAGCTTGTCCGGGAGCGAGACGTCGGTGTGCGCGACGTGGCCGGTTTTTTCTTTGTAATCCGTGACTGTCTGTAGACCCTGTCACATCTCATGTCTGAGCCGTTGAATTGTGACTCCACTTTGTTCTGACATTTTGCCTATTTGATTGCCTTAAAGGTTTGTATTCTACCATATTCCTAGTCACCTTGCCATGGTTAAATGCGGTGGTTTGCGCTTTCAGTTTTGCGCGAATGCTGCCATCTATCCACAGTCTTTGGTTTGGGTAGGTTTTAATAGTTACAGTGGGAACAAAATCCCCTATACACTTCCTGATAAATTCAGTCACGTGTCCGTGTATATGTAACGGATGTGAAATGGCTAGCTAGTTAGCGAGTACGCGCTACTAGCATTTCAATCGGTTACGTCACTTGCTCTGAGACCTGAAGTAGGGTTTCCCCTTGCTCTGCAAGGGCCGTGGCCTTTGTGGAGCGATGGGTAACGATGCTTCGTGGGCGACCGTTGTTGATGTGTGCAGAGGGTCCCTGGTTCGCGCCCGTGTCGGGGCGAGGGGACGTACTAAAGTTATACTGTTACATATACGCCAATCTTATTCTCAAAGGGTACCCGGAACATATCCCAGTCCGTGTGATCAAAACAATCTTGAAGCATGGATTCTGATTGGTCAGACCAGCGTTGAATAGACCTTAGCACGGGTACTTCCTGTTTGGGTTTCTGCCTATAGAAAAGGAGGAGCAAAATGGAGTCGTGATCTGATTTGTCGAAGGGCGGGGGAGGGCCTTGTAGGCATTTCGAAAAGGGGAGTAGCAGTGGTCGAGTGTTGTACCAGAGTGAGTACTACAGTCAATGTGTTAATAGAACTTTGGTATCGTTTTCCTTAAAATATGTGGTTTCCAGTTTACCTAAAGTCCAATGAAGTTCTTTGAGGGCTGGCATTGCCTTTAAATTGTTTAACTTGGGTCAAATGTTTCAGGTAGCCTTCCACAAGCTTCCCACAATAAGTTGGGTGAATTTTGGCCCATTCCACCTGACAGAGCTGGTGTAACTGAGTCAGGTTTGGAGGCCTCCTTGCTCGCACACGCTTTTTCAGTTCTGCCCACAAATTTTCTATAGGACTGAGGTCAGGGCTTTGTGATGGCCACTCCAATACCTTGACTTTGTTGTCCTTAAGCCATTTTGCCACAACTTTGGAAGTATGCTTGGGGTATTTGTCCATTTGCGACCAAGCTTTAACTTCCTGACTGATGTCTTGAGATGTTGCTTCAATATATCTACATAATTTTACTTCCTCATGATGCCATTTATTTTGTGAAGTGCACCAGTCCCTCCTGCAGCAAAGCACCCCCACAACATGATGCTGCCACCACCGTGCTTCACGGTTGGGATGGTGTTCTCCAGCTTGCAAGCCTCCCCCTTTTTCCTCCAAACATAACGATGGTGATTATGGCCAAACAGTTCTATTTTTGTTTCATCAGGTTATGTCAATATAAGACTCGTTTTACTGTGGATATAGATACTTTGTACCCGTTTCCTCCAGCATCTTCACAAGGTCCTTTGCTGTTGTTCAGGGATTGATTTGCACTTTTCGCACAAAAGTACATTCATCTCTAGGAGACAGAACGCGTCTCCTTCCTGAGCGGTATGACGGCTGAGTGGTCACATGGTGTTTATACTTGCGTACTATTGTTTGTACAGATGAACGTGGTACCTTCAGGTGTTTGGAAATTGCTCCCAAGGATGAACCAGACTTGTGGAGTTCAACAAAAAAAATTCTGAGGTCTTACCTGAAATTTATTTTGATTTCCCATGATGTCAAGCAAAGAGGCACTGAGTTTGAAGGTAGGCCTTGAAATACATCCACAAGTACACCTCCAATGGACTCAAATGATGTCAATTAGCCTATTCTGACTCACTGGAATTGTGATACAGTGAATTTATAAGTGAAATAATCTGTCTGTAAACAATTGATGTAAAAATTACTTGTGTCATGCACAAAGTAGATGTCCTAACCGACTTGCCAAAACTATAGTTTGTTAACAAGAAATTACAACTGTAAGTATTCAGACCCTTTGCTATGAGACTCGAAATTGAGCTCAGGTGCATTTAAAAAACATATCTATATATATATATATTTAACTCGGCAAGTCAGTTAACTTACCAAAAGGAAAAAGGCCTCCTGCGAGGACGGGGGCTGGGATTAAAAATAAAAATGTAATAAAAATATAGGACAAAACACATCACGACAAGAGAGACAACACTACATAAACAGAGACCTAAGACAACAACATAGCAAGGCAGCAACACAATATAACAACAACATGGTAGCAACACAATATAACAACAACATGGTAGCAACACAACATGGCAACAACATGGTAGCAACACAACATGACAACAACATGGTAGCAACACAACATGACAACAACATGGTAGCAACACAACATGACAACAACATGGTAGCAACACAATATAACAACAACATGGTAGCAACACAACATGACAACAACATGGTAGCAACACAATATAACAACAACATGGTAGCAACACAACATGACAACAACATGGTAGCAACACAACATGACAACAACATGGTAGCAACACAATATAACAACAACATGGTAGCAACACAACATGACAACAACATGGTAGCAACACAACATGACAACAACATGGTAGCAACACAATATAACAACAACATGGTAGCAACACAATATAACAACAACATGGTAGCAACACAACATGACAACAACATGGTAGCAACACAACATGACAACAACATGGTAGCAACACAACATGACAACAACATGGTAGCAACACAATATAACAACAACATGGTAGCAACACAGCATGGCAACAACATGGTAGCAACACAACATGACAACAACATGGTAGCAACACAACATGACAACAACATGGTAGCAACACAACATGACAACAACATGGTAGCAACACAACATGACAACAACATGGTAGCAACACAACATGACAACAACATGGTAACAACACAACATGACAACAACATGGTAGCAACACAACATAACAACAACATGGTAGCAACACAACAACAGCATGGTAGCAACACAACATGACAACATGGTAGCAACACAACATGACAACAACATGGCAGCAACACAACAACAGCATGGTAGCAACACAACATGACAACAACATGGTAGCAACACAACATGACAACAACATGGCAGCAACACAACACGACAACAACATGGTAGCAACACAACAACAGCATGGTAGCAACACAACATGACAACATGGTAGCAACACAACATGACAACAACATGGCAGCAACACAACAACAGCATGGTAGCAACACAACATGACAACAACATGGTAGCAACACAACATGACAACAACATGGTAGCAACACAACATGACAACAACATGGTAGCAAAACAACATGACAACAACATGGTAGCAACACAACATGACAACAACATGGTAGCAACACAACATGACAACAACATGGTAGCAACACAACATGACAACAACATGGCAGCAACACAACATGACAACAACATGGTAGCAACACATGACAACACAGCATGGTAGCAACACAACATGACAACAACATGGTAGCAACACAATATAACAACAACATGGCAGCAACACAACATGACAACAACATGGTAGCAACACAACAACAGCATGGTAGCAACACAACATGACAACAACATGGTAGCAACACAACATGACAACAACATGGTAGCAACACAACATGACAACAACATGGTAGCAACACAACATGACAACACAACATGGTAGCAACACAACATGACAACACAACATGGTAGCAGCACAACATGACAACAACATGGTAGCAACACAACATGACAACACAACATGGTAGCAGCACAACATGACAACAACATGGTAGCAGCACAACATGACAACAACATGGTAGCAACACAACAACAGCATGGTAGCAACACAACATGACAACAACATGGTAGCAACACAACATGACAACAACATGGTAGCAACACAACATGACAACAACATGGTAGCAACACAACATGACAACAGCATGGTAGCAACACAACATGACAACAGCATGGTAGCAACACAACATGACAACACAACATGGTAGCAGCACAACATGACAACAACATGGTAGAAACACAACATGACAACAACATGGTAGCAACACAACATGACAACACAACATGGTAGCAACACAACATGACAACACAACATGGTAGCAACACAACATGACAACAACATGGTAGCAACACAACAACAGCATGGTAGCAACACAACATGACAACAACATGGTAGCAACACAACATGACAACAACATGGTAGCAACACAACATGACAACAACATGGTAGCAACACAACATGACAACAACATGGTAGCAACACAACATGACAACAACATGGCAGCAACACAACATGACAACAACATGGTAGCAACACAACATGACAACAACATGGTAGCAACACAATATAACAACAACATGGTAGCAACACAACATAACAACAACATGGTAGCAACACAACATGACAACACAGCATGGTAGCAACACAACATGACAAAAACATGGTAGCAACACAACACTACATAAACAGAGACCTGAGACAACAACATAGCAAGGCAGCAACACATGACAACAAAGCATGGTAGCAACACAACAACAACATGGTAGCAACACAACATGACAACAACATGGTAGCAACACAATATAACAACAACATGGTAGCAGCACAACATGACAACAACATGGTAGCAACACAACATGACAACAACATGGTAGCAACACAACATGACAACAACATGGTAGCAGCACAACATGACAACAACATGGTAGCAACACAACATGGTAGCAACACAACATGACAACAACATGGTATCAACACAACATGGTAGCAGCACAACATGACAACAACATGGTAGCAGCACAACATGACAACAACATGGCAGCAACACAACATGACAACAACATGGTAGCAACACAACATGACAACAACATGGTAGCAGCACAACATGACAACAACATGGTAGCAACACAACATGGTAGCAACACAACATGGTAGCAACACAACATGACAACAACATGGTATCAACACAACATGGTAGCAGCACAACATGACAACAACATGGTAGCAACACAACAACATGGTAGCAACACAACATGGTAGCAACACAACATGACAACAACATGGTAGCAACACAACATGACAACAACATGGTAGCAACACAACATGACAACAACATGGTAGCAACACAACATGACAACAACATGGTAGCAACACAACATGACAACAACATGGTAGCAACACAACATGACAACAACATGGTAGCAACACAACATGACAACAACATGGTAGCAACACAACATGACAACAACATGGTAGCAACACAACATGACAACACAACATGGTAGCAACACAACATAACAACAACATGGTAGCAACACAACAACAGCATGGTAGCAACACAACATGACAACATGGTAGCAACACAACATGACAACAACATGGTAGCAACACAACATGACAACAACATGGTAGCAACACAACATGACAACAGCACAAAACAGGGTACAAACATTATTGGGCACAGACAACAGCACAAAGGGCAAGCAGGTAGAGACAACAATACATCACACAAAGCAGCCACAACGGTCAGTAAGTGTGTTCATGATTGAGTCTTTGAATGAAGAGATTGAGATAACACTGCCCAGTTTCAGTGTTTGTTGCAGCTTGTTCTAGTCTGGGCAGTATGTGAATCCTGTTTCCATTGATCATCCTTGAGATGTTTCTACAACTTGATTGGAGACCACATGTGGTAAATTCAATTGATTGGACATGATTTGGAAAAGCACAAACCTGTCTATATAAGGTCCCACAGTTGACAGTGCATGTCAGCTCAAAAAGGGTGTTGAAGGAAATGTGCGTTGAGCTCCGAGACAGGATTGTGTCGAGGCACAGATCTGGGGAAGGGTACCAAAAATGTCTGCAGCATTGAAGGTCCCAAAGAACACAGTGGCCTCCATCATTCTTAAATGGAAAGTTTGGAACCACCAATAATCTTCCTAGAGCTGGCTGCACGGCCAAGCTGAGCAATCGGGGGAGAAGGGACTTGGTCAGGGAGGTGACCAAGAACCTGATGGTCACTCTGACAGAGCTCCAGAGTTCCTATGTGGAGATGGGAGAACCTTCCAGAAGGACAACCATCTCTGCAGCACTCCACCAATCAGGCCTTTGTGGTAGTGGCCAGATGGAAGCCATTCCTCAGTAAAAGGCATATAACAGCCCGCTTGGAGTTTGCCAAACGGCACCTAAAGGACTCTCAAACCATGAGAAACAAGACTCTCTGGTCTGATGAAACCAAGATTGAACTATTTGGCCTGAATGCCAAGCGTCACGCCTGGAGGAAACCTGGCACCATTCCTACAGTGAAACATGGTGGTGGCAGCATCATGCTGTGGGGATGTTTTTCAGGGACTGGGAGTCAGGATAGAGGCGAAGATGAACGGAACTAAGTACAGAGAGATCCTTGATGAAAACCTGCTCCAGAGATCTCAGGTCCTCAGACTGGGGTGAAGGTTCACCTTCCAACAGGACAACAACCCAAAGCACACAGCCAAGACAACGCAGGAGTGGCTATGGGACAAGTCTCTGAATGTCTTTGAGTGGCTCAGCCAGAGAATATTTTTTATATTTTATAACACTCACAAGCATTTCAGTACACTCACATTAACATCTGCTAACCATGTGTATGTGACAAATAACATTTGATTTGATCCCGAACGAACATCTCTGGAGAGATCTGAAAATAGCTGTGCAGCGATGCTCCCCATCCAACCTGACAGATCTTGAGAAGATCTGCAGAGAAGAATGGGAGAAACTCCCCAAATACAGGTGTGCCAAGCTTGTAGTGTCATACCCAAGAAGAATCGAGGCTGTAATCGCTGACAAATGTGCTCCAACAAAGTACTGAGTAAAAGGTCTGAATACTTAAATGATATTTAAATTTGTATAAATTTGCCAAATATTCTAAAAACCTGTTTTTGCTTTGTCATTATGGGGTATTGTGATGTCATTATGGGGTATTGTGATGTCATTATGGGGTATTGCTTTGTCATTATGGGGTATTGTAATGTCATTATGGGGTATTATGATGTCATTATGGGGTATTGTGATGTCATTATGGGGTATTGTGATGTCATTATGGGGTATTGTGATGTCATTATGGGGTATTGTGATGTCATTATGGGGTATTACTTTGTCATTATGGGGTATTGTGATGTCATTATGGGGTATTATGATGTCATTATGGGGTATTGTGATGTCATTATGGGGTATTGTGATGTCATTATGGGGTATTGCTTTGTCATTATGGGGTATTGCTTTGTCATTATGGGGTATTGTGATGTATTGTGATGTCATTATGGGGTATTGCTTTGTCATTGTGGGGTATTGTGTGTAGATTGATGAAGAAAAAAAAGCAATTTAATCAATTTTAGAATAAGGCTGTAACATAACAAAATGTGGAAAAAGTCAAGGGGTCTGAATACTTTCAGAATGCACTGTATAGTGGGCACTCCACCTGACTGGCTGGCAGCTCTGAAAACAAGGCCTCCTCATCCTCCTCTCCCTCTGACTCACCCCCCTCCATTGGCATGGTACCTTCCTCCTCCTCCTCCCCTGTCTTCCCCCCACAGACCCAGTACTCACCTCCTCCTAAACCACCAGAATCTCTGTTTGTTACCCAGCTGTAACCCCCCACCCCCATCTTTCTCCATGGCCTATGCACCACCACTTGGCCCAGCTCTACTCTCCTCTCCCCCGGTATCCCCTCCAGTAGCCTGCCTCAGAGCAGAGCTAACCCCAGCCTCTGCCCCATGTGTCCCAGCCCCCGCTGCCTGCTGGTTGCGCTTGTCTGCACCATCTCCCCCGTCTCTGGACCTTGTGTGGTCACCATCTCCCGTCTCTGGACCTTGCGTGGTCACCATCTCCCCGTATCTGGACCTTGTGTGGTCACCATCTCCCCGTCTCTGGACCTTGTCTGCACCATCTCCCGTCTCTGGACCTTGTGTGGTCACCATCTCCCCGTCTCTGGACCTTGTGTGGTCACCATCTCCCCGTCTCTGGACCTTGTGTGGTCACCATCTCCCCGTCTCTGGACCTTGTGTGGTCACCATCTCCCCGTCTCTGGACCTTGTGTGGTCACCATCTCCCCGTCTCTGGACCTTGTGTGGTCACCATCTCGGCGTCTCTGGACCTTGCGTGGTCACCATCTCCCCGTCTCTGGACCTTGCGTGGTCACCATCTCCCCGTCTCTGGACCTTGCGTGGTCACCATCTCCCCGTCTCTGGACTTTGTAAACCTCTTGTCCCCACACTGAAAACACTGCGTACCACCCCTCCCCCTGCTTAACCCTGCATACCACCCCTCCCCCTGAGTACCACCCCTCCGCCTGCGTACCACCCCTCCCCCTGCGTACCACCCCTCCCCCTGCGTACCACCCCTCCCCCTGCGTACCACCCCTCCCCCTGCTTAACCCTGCATACCACCCCTCCCCCTGAGTACCATCCCTTCCCCCTGCTTAACGTCGTGTACCACCCCTCCCCCTGAGTACCACCCCTCCCCCTGTTTAACGTCGTGTACCACCCCTCCCCCTGAGTACCACCCCTCCCCCTGCTTAATGTCGTGTACCACCCCTCCCCCCGTGTACCACCCCTCCCCCCGAGTACCACCCCTTCCCCTGCTTAACCCTGCATACCCCCCTCCCCATGAGTACCACCCCTCCCCCTGAGTACCACCCCTCCCCCCTGCTTAACCCTGCATACCACCCCTCCCCCGGAGTACCACCCCTCCCACGGAGTACCACCCCTCCCCCGGAGTACCATCCCTCCCCCTGCTTAACCCTGAGTACCACCCTTCCCCCTGCTTAACGTCGTGTACCACCCCTCCCCCTGCTTAACGTCGTGTACCACCCCTCCCCCTGAGTACCACCCCTTCCCCTGAGTACCATCCCTCCCCCGCTTAACCCTGAGTACCACCCTTCCCCCTGCTTAACGTCGTGTACCACCCCTCCCCCTGCTTAACGTCGTGTACCACCCCTCCCCCTGCTTAACGTCGTGTACCACCCCTCCCCCCCGAGTACCACCCCCCCCCCCCCCCCCGAGTACCACCCCTCCCCCCGAGTACCACCCCTCCCCCCCGAGTACCACCCCTCCCCCCCGAGTACCACCCCTCCCCCCCGAGTACCACCCCTCCCCCCCGAGTACCACCCCTCCCCCCCGAGTACCACCCCTCCCCCCCGAGTACCACCCCTCCCCCCCGAGTACCACCCCTCCCCCCCGAGTACCACCCCTCCCCCTGAGTACCACCCCTCCCCCCGAGTACCACCCCTCCCCCTGCTTAACCTAGGGCTGTACATTTAGCTGCCGTTCTGCGTTGTTAAGAAACAAACACTTTTCTCCAAAAGGAGACAACATGTTTAATGGATTCCGCTTGGCACCCAGCCGAGAGCACATGAAAACCACTTGCAAACTTCCCAAAACTAACCAACTCCTTGAGAATCTGTCTAATAAACAGCCAGATTAGCCTCCGCTGCTCTTGTCAGCGGGATGGAAAGAGGTGAAATCAACACCAACACACATCTCACTAAACTCCCAGTGACAACTAGGCAGTCAAGCACACTCCCTTTTCCCATGAACACATCCACCACCGCGTTCATTCTGGATGTAGTGTGTCTATGTTCCGCTCCCACCTGTTCACCAACCATGAGCAAAACATTTTGAAACCATTCTCCCCGGAACGCACCCGAAGCCATTCCGAAGTGACAGTTATTCTTCCCTAATCGGCTGAGACGCCATCGCGGCCACCACGCCTCCCAACCTCAAACAAACTACCCCTTCAGTCAGCACTGCCTTCCCTGCATCCTGTCCACTCCCTTAACAACCCCTGGATGTCCATGTAAGGGCTTTCCTGGAAACGTTCAACTGGACTCTATAGAACAGAGCTGTAGAAACAGCTTAGAGATCTGCAACTTACCATCTACAAGCTCCTCGAAGTCGTCAATGAAGAACTCTCTAAGTGACGGTCTCTTAGGTCTCTTCAGAGTGTTGAGAAGCTGCTGGATCTTAGAGGACACTCTGCTGTTCACTGGGACACCTAGAGACAGGGGGAAGAGAGAAATTGAGACGACCAGAACCCACTGGATTCTCCAATTACATTGAATGAACTAGAGGACAATATACAAACCCTCCGACCCAAAAAGGCCTGTGGTGTTGATGGTATCCTCAATGAAATTATAAAATATACAGACAACAAATTCCAATTGGCTATACTAAAACTCTTTAACATCATACTCAGCTCCGGCATCTTCCCCAATATTTGGAACCAAGGACTGATCACCCCAATCCACAAAAGTGGAGACAAATTTGACGCCAAATAACTACCGTGGGATATGAGTCAACAGCAACCTTGGGAAAATCCTCTGAATTATCATTAACAGCAGACTCGTACATTTCCTCAATGAACACAATGTACTGACCAAATGTCAAATTGGCTTTTTACCAAATTACCGTACGACAGACCACATATTCACCCTGCACACCCTAATTGGCAAACAAACAAACTAAAACAAAGTATTCATGCTTTGTTGACTTCAAAAAAGCCTTTGACTCAATTTGGCATGAGGGTCTGCGATACAAATTGATGGAAAGTGGTGTTGGGGGAAAAACATGATAATATAAAATCCATGTTCACAAACAACAAGTGTGCGGTTAAAATAGGCAAAAAACATATTTATTTTCACAGGGCCGTGGGGTGAGACAGGGATGCAGCTTGAGCCCCACCCTATTCAACATATATATCAACAAATTGGCGAGGGCACTAGAACAGTCTGCAGCACCCGGCCTCACAGTACTAGAATCTGAAGTCAAATGTCTACTGTTTGCTGATGATCTGGTGCTTCTGTCCCCAACCAAGGAGGGTCTACAGCAGCACCTAGATCTTCTGCACAGATTCTGTCAGACCTGGGCCCTGACAGTAAATCTCAGTAAGACAAAAATAATGGTGTTCCAAAAAAGGTCCAGTCACCAAGACCACGAATTCCATCTAGACACCGTTGCCCTAGAGCACACAAAAAACGATACATACCTTGGCCTAAACATCAGCGCCACAGGTAACTTCCACAAAGCTGTGAACGATCTGAGAGACAAGGCAAGGACCTTCTATGCGATCAAAAGGAAAATAAATTTTGACATACCAATTAGGATCTGGTTAAAAATACTTGAATCAGTTATAGAACCCATTGCCCTTTATGGTTGTGAGGTCTTGGGTCCGCTCACCAACCAAGAATACAACCCATATTTATGCTGATTTATTTTCCCCTTTATACTTTAACCATTTGTACTTTAACCATTTGTACATCGTTACAACACTGTATATATACATAATATGACATTTGTAATGTCTTTATTCTTTTGAAACTTCTGTGAGTGTAATGTTAACTGTTAATTTTTATTTCACTTTTGTATATTATCTACCTCACTTGCTTTGGCAATGTTAACATATGTTTCCCATGTCAATAAAGCCCCTTGAATTGAATTGAGAGAAACAGACAGAGAAAAGTCATGCAGAAGAACAGCTCCTTACATGTTATAACTTTCTGGTTAACAAGATTAAATTCGCAAAAAATATATATTTAATCAAATTGTACAACCGAATATCAGCCCATAAATTGAATTTTGAGAGAAAGAAAGAAAAGAGTAAAATAAAAACAGAGAGAGAGATAATCTCAACCAGCTTCTCCAGACCCCTCTAGTCCCTAATCTCAACCAGCTTCACCAGACCCCTCTAGTCCCTAACCTCAACCAGCTTCTCCAGACCCCTCTAGTCCCTAATCTCAACCAGCTTCTCCAGACCCCTCTAGTCCCTAACCTCAACCAGCTTCTCCAGACCCCTCTAGTCCCTAACCTCAACCAGCTTCACCAGACCCCTCTAGTCCCTAACCTCAACCAGCTTCACCAGACCCCTCTAGTCCCTAACCTCAACCAGCTTCACCAGACCCCTCTAGTCCCTAACCTCAACCAGCTTCTCCAGACCCCTCTAGTCCCTAACCTCAACCAGCTTCTCCAGACCCCTCTAGTCCCTAACCTCAACCAGCTTCTCCAGACCCCTCTAGTCCCTAACCTCAACCAGCTTCTCCAGACCCCTCTAGTCCCTAACCTCAACCAGCTTCTCCAGACCCCTCTAGTCCCTAACCTCAACCAGCTTCTCCAGACCCCTCTAGTCCCTAACCTCAACCAGCTTCTCCAGACCCCTCTAGTCCCTAACCTCAACCAGCTTCTCCAGACCCCTCTAGTCCCTAACCTCAACCAGCTTCACCAGACCCCTCTAGTCCCTAACCTCAACCAGCTTCTCCAGACCCCTCTAGTCCCTAACCTCAACCAGCTTCACCAGACCCCTCTAGTTCCTAACCTCAACCAGCTTCACCAGACCCCTCTAGTCCCTAACCTCAACCAGCTTCACCAGACCCCTCTAGTCCCTAACCTCAACCAGCTTCACCAGACCCCTCTAGTCCCTAACCTCAACCAGCTTCACCAGACCCCTCTAGTCCCTAACCTCAGACCTTCGTCTCCAGACCCCTCTAGTCCCTAGCATCAGACCTTCGTCTCCAGACCCCTCTAGTCCCTAGCCTCAGACCTTCGTCTCCAGACCCCTCTAGTCCCTAACCTCAGACCTTCGTCTCCAGACCCCTCTAGTCCCTAACCTCAGACCTTCGTCTCCAGACCCCTCTAGTCCCTAACCTCAGACCTTCGTCTCCAGACCCCTCTAGACCCTAACCTCAGACCTTCGTCTCCAGACCCCTCTAGTCCCTAACCTCAGACCTTCGTCTCCAGACCCCTCTAGTCCCTAACCTCAGACCTTCGTCTCCAGACCCCTCTAGTCCCTAACCTCAGACCTTCGTCTCCAGACCCCTCTAGTCCCTAACCTCAGACCTTCGTCTCCAGACCCCTCTAGTCCCTAACCTCAGACCTTCGTCTCCAGACCCCTCTAGTCCCTAGCCTCAGACCTTCGTCTCCAGACCCCTCTAGTCCCTAGCCTCAGACCTTCGTCTCCAGACACCTCTCATTTTCTCATCAAGCAGCTCAGAGCAACACTGGGCACAACGGGGTCAGACGTCAACACAGACCAATTAAAAAAACACCACGAAAGGTAATCTGTTGTTTACCCACATAGCTTCATCTTTCATTCAGCTTTCTCTTCAATAAAACATGTATCATTAAAGCAGCTCGCCCCTCTAATATACCAGCAGCAACATGGTGTTCAATACAACACGCCCCCTATCAGATAGACACCAGACAGAGAGCTGGTATAACAGGGTACACAGACACCAACCACTGTAGCTGGTACAACAGGGCACCCAGACACTATAGCTGGTATAACAGGGCACACAGACACCAGCCACTGTAGCTGGTATAACAGGGTACACAGACACTATAGCTGGTATAACAGGGCACACAGACACCAGCCACTATAGCTGGTATAACAGGGTACACAGACACTGTAGCTGGTACAACAGGGTACACAGACACTGTAGCTGGTACAACAGGGCACCCAGACACCAGCCACTGTAGCTGGTATAACAGGGCACACAGACACCAGCCACTGTAGCTGGTATAACAGGGTACACAGACACTGTAGCTGGTATAACAGGGTACACAGACACCAGCCACTGTAGCTGGTATAACAGGGTACACAGACACTATAGCTGGTATAACAGGGTACACAGACACTGTAGCTGGTACAACAGGGCACCCAGACACCAGCCACTGTAGCTGGTATAACAGGGCACACAGACACCAGCCACTGTAGCTGGTATAACAGGGTACACAGACACTGTAGCTGGTACAACAGGGCACACAGACACCAGCCACTGTAGCTGGTATAACAGGGTACACAGACACCAGCCACTGTAGCTGGTATAACAGGATACACAGACACCAGCCACTGTAGCTGATATAACAGGGCACCCAGACACCAGCCACTGTAGCTGATATAACAGGGCACCCAGACACCAGCCACTGTAGCTGGTATAACAGGGTACACAGACACCAGACAGAGAGCTGGTATAACAGGGCACCCAGACACTGTAGCTGGTACAACAGGGCACACAGACACCAGCAACTGTAGCTGGTATAACAGGGTACACAGATACCAGCCACTGTAGCTGGTACAACAGGGCACCCAGACACCAGCCACTATAGCTGGTATAACAGGGCACCCAGACACTGTAGCTGGTATAACAGAGCACCCAGACACTGTAGCTGGTATAACAGGGTACCCAGACACTGTAGCTGGTATAACAGAGCACCCAGACACTGTAGCTGGTATAACAGGGCACCCAGACACCGTAGCTGGTATAACAGGGTACCCAGACACTGTAGCTGGTATAACAGAGCACCCAGACACTGTAGCTGGTATAACAGGGCACCCAGACACCAGCCACTGTAGCTGGTACAACAGGGTACACAGACACCAGCCACTGTAGCTGGTATAACAGGGTACACAGACACCAGCCACTATAGCTGGTATAACAGAGCACCCAGACACCAGCCACTGTAGCTGGTATAACAGGGTACACAGACACTGTAGCTGGTATAACAGGGTACCCAGACACCAGCCACTGTAGCTGGTATAACAGGGCACCCAGACACCAGCCACTGTAGCTGGTATAACAGGGCACCCAGACACCAGCCACTATAGCTGGTATAACAGGGCACACAGACACCAGCCACTGTAGCTGGTATAACAGGGCACCCAGACACCAGCCACTATAGCTGGTATAACAGGGCACCCAGACACTGTAGCTGGTATAACAGGGCACACAGACACCAGCCACTGTAGCTGGTATAACAGAGCACCCAGACACCAGACACTGTAGCTGGTATAACAGAGCACCCAGACACCAGCCACTGTAGCTGGTATAACAGAGCACCCAGACACCAGCCACTGTAGCTGGTATAAAAGGGCACACAGACACCAGCCACTGTAGCTGGTATAACAGGGCACCCAGACACCAGACACTGTAGCTGGTATAACAGGGCACACAGACACCAGACACTGTAGCTGGTATAACAGGGCACACAGACACCAGCCACTATAGCTGGTATAACAGGGTACACAGACACCAGCCACTGTAGCTGGTATAACAGGGCACCCAGACACCAGCCACTGTAGCTGGTATAACATGGCACACAGACACCAGCCACTGTAGCTGGTATAACAGGGTACACAGACACCAGCCACTGTAGCTGGTACAACAGGGCACCCAGACACCAGCCACTGTAGCTGGTATAACATGGCACACAGACACCAGCCACTGTAGCTGGTATAACAGGGCACCCAGACACCAGCCACTGTAGCTGGTATAACAGGATACACAGACACCAGCCACTGTAGCTGGTATAACAGGATACACAGACACCAGCCACTGTAGCTGGTATAACAGGATACACAGACACCAGACACCGTAGCTGGTATAACAGGGCACCCAGACACTGTAGCTGGTATAACAGAGCACCCAGACACTGTAGCTGGTATAACAGGGTACCCAGACACTGTAGCTGGTATAACAGAGCACCCAGACACTGTAGCTGGTATAACAGGATACACAGACACCAGCCACTGTAGCTGGTATAACAGGGCACCCAGACACCAGCCACTGTAGCTGGTACAACAGGGTACACAGACACCAGCCACTGTAGCTGGTATAACAGGGTACACAGACACCAGCCACTATAGCTGGTATAACAGGGCACCCAGACACCAGCCACTGTAGCTGGTATAACAGGGTACACAGACACCAGCCACTGTAGCTGGTATAACAGGGCACACAGACACCAGACACTGTAGCTGGTACAACAGGGCACCCAGACACTGTAGCTGGTATAACAGGGCACACAGACACCAGCCACTGTAGCTGGTATAACAGAGCACCCAGACACCAGCCACTGTAGCTGGTATAACAGGGCACCCAGACACCAGCCACTGTAGCTGGTATAACAGGGCACACAGACACCAGCCACTGTAGCTGGTATAACAGAGCACCCAGACACCAGCCACTGTAGCTGGTATAAAAGGGCACACAGACACCAGCAACTGTAGCTGGTATAAAAGGGCACACAGACACCAGCCACTGTAGCTGGTATAACAGGGCACACAGACACCAGCCACTATAGCTGGTATAACAGGGCACCCAGACACCAGCCACTATAGCTGGTATAACAGGACACCCAGACACCAGCCACTGTAGCTGGTATAACAGGGCACCCAGACACTGTAGCTGGTATAACAGGGTACACAGACACCAGCCACTGTAGCTGGTATAACAGAGCACCCAGACACCAGCCACTGTAGCTGGTATAACAGGGCACCCAGACACCAGACACTGTAGCTGGTATAACAGGGCACCCAGCCACTGTAGCTGGTATAACAGGGTACCCAGACACCAGACACTGTAGCTGGTACAACAGGGCACCCAGCCACTGTAGCTGGTATAACAGAGCACACAGACACCAGCCACTGTAGCTGGTATAACAGGGCACCCAGACACCAGCCACTGTAGCTGGTATAACAGGGTACACAGACACTGTAGCTGGTATAACAGGGTACCCAGACACCAGCCACTGTAGATGGTATAACAGGGCACCCAGACACCAGCCACTATAGCTGGTATAACAGGGCACACAGACACCAGCCACTGTAGCTGGTACAACAGGGCACCCAGACACTGTAGCTGGTATAACAGGGCACACAGACACCAGCCACTGTAGCTGGTATAACAGAGCACCCAGACACCAGCCACTATAGCTGGTATAACAGGGCACACAGACACCAGCCACTGTAGCTGGTATAACAGGGCACCCAGACACTGTAGCTGGTATAACAGGGCACACAGACACCAGCCACTGTAGCTGGTATAACAGAGCACCCAGACACCAGCCACTATAGCTGGTATAACAGGGCACACAGACACCAGCCACTGTAGCTGGTATAACAGGGCACACAGACACCAGCCACTGTAGCTGGTATAACAGGGCACACAGACACCAGCCACTGTAGCTGGTATAACAGGGCACCCAGACACTGTAGCTGGTATAACAGAGCACCCAGACACCAGCCACTGTAGCTGGTATAACAGAGCACCCAGACACCAGCCACTGTAGCTGGTATAACAGAGCACCCAGACACCAGCCACTGTAGCTGGTATAACAGAGCACCCAGACACCAGCCACTGTAGCTGGTATAAAAGGGCACCCAGACACCAGCCACTGTAGCTGGTATAACAGAGCACCCAGACACCAGCCACTGTAGCTGGTATAACAGGGCACCCAGACACCAGCCACTATAGCTGGTATAACAGGACACCCAGACACTGTAGCTGGTATAACAGAGCACACAGACACCAGCCACTGTAGCTGGTATAACAGGGCACCCAGACACCAGCCACTGTAGCTGGTATAACAGGGTACACAGACACTGTAGCTGGTATAACAGGGTACCCAGACACCAGCCACTGTAGATGGTATAACAGGGCACACAGACACCAGCCACTATAGCTGGTATAACAGGGCACACAGACACCAGCCACTGTAGCTGGTATAACAGAGCACCCAGACACCAGCCACTATAGCTGGTATAACAGGGTACACAGACACTGTAGCTGGTATAACAGGGTACCCAGACACCAGCCACTGTAGATGGTATAACAGAGCACCCAGACACCAGCCACTATAGCTGGTATAACAGGGCACACAGACACCAGCCACTGTAGCTGGTATAACAGAGCACCCAGACACCAGCCACTATAGCTGGTATAACAGGGCACACAGACACCAGCCACTGTAGCTGGTATAACAGAGCACCCAGACACCAGCCACTATAGCTGGTATAACAGGGCACACAGACACCAGCCACTGTAGCTGGTATAACAGGGCACACAGACACCAGCCACTGTAGCTGGTATAACAGGGCACACAGACACCAGCCACTGTAGCTGGTATAACAGGGCACCCAGACACTGTAGCTGGTATAACAGGGCACACAGACACCAGCCACTGTAGCTGGTATAACAGAGCACCCAGACACCAGCCACTATAGCTGGTATAACAGGGCACACAGACACTGTAGCTGGTATAACAGGGCACACAGACACCAGCCACTGTAGCTGGTATAACAGAGCACCCAGACACCAGCCACTATAGCTGGTATAACAGGGCACACAGACACCAGCCACTGTAGCTGGTATAACAGGGCACACAGACACCAGCCACTGTAGCTGGTATAACAGGGCACACAGACACCAGCCACTGTAGCTGGTATAACAGGGCACACAGACACCAGCCACTGTAGCTGGTATAACAGGGCACACAGACACCAGCCACTGTAGCTGGTATAACAGAGCACCCAGACACTGTAGCTGGTATAACAGAGCACCCAGACACCAGCCACTGTAGCTGGTATAACAGAGCACCCAGACACCAGCCACTGTAGCTGGTATAACAGAGCACCCAGACACCAGCCACTGTAGCTGGTATAACAGAGCACCCAGACACCAGCCACTGTAGCTGGTATAAAAGGGCACCCAGACACCAGCCACTGTAGCTGGTATAACAGAGCACCCAGACACCAGCCACTGTAGCTGGTATAACAGGGCACCCAGACACCAGCCACTGTAGCTGGTATAACAGAGCACCCAGACACCAGCCACTGTAGCTGGTATAACAGAGCACCCAGACACCAGCCACTGTAGCTGGTATAACAGGGCACCCAGACACCAGCCACTATAGCTGGTATAACAGGACACCCAGACACTGTAGCTGGTATAACAGGGCACCCAGACACCAGCCACTATAGCTGGTATAACAGGACACCCAGACACTGTAGCTGGTATAACAGAGCACCCAGACACCAGCCACTGTAGCTGGTATAACAGAGCACCCAGACACCAGCCACTGTAGCTGGTATAACAGGGCACCCAGACACCAGCCACTATAGCTGGTATAACAGGACACCCAGACACTGTAGCTGGTATAAAAGGGTACACAGACACCAGACAGAGAGCTGGGTAATAGCTCATTTATAAAATACCATCGGTAAGACAGAGGGCTCTGTCACCTTCGTACTTATGGTCTGAAGGAGAGACATGTTACACGTGAATATGAATAAATCCATTAATATTGCTGTGGTGGTGTGGATCTGCTGTGGTGGTGTGGATCTGCTGTGGTGGTGTGGATCTGCTGTGGTGGTGTGGATCTGCTGTGGATCTGCTGTGGTGGTATGGATCTGCTGTGGTGGTATGGATCTGCTGTGGTGGTGTGGATCTGCTGTGGTGGTGTGGATCTGCTGTGGTGGTGTGGATCTGCTGTGGTGGTATGGATCTGCTGTGGTGGTATGGATCTGCTGTGGTGGTGTGGATCTGCTGTGGTGGTATGGATCTGCTGTGGTGGTGTGGATCTGCTGTGGTGGTGTGGATCTGCTGTGGTGTTGTGGATCTGCTGTGGTGGTATGGATCTGCTGTGGTGGTATGGATCTGCTGTGGTGGTATGGATCTGCTGTGGTGGTATGGATCTGCTGTGGTGGTATGGATCTGCTGTGGTGTTATGGATCTGCTGTGGTGGTATGGATCTGCTGTGGTGTTGTGGATCTGCTGTGGTGCTGTGGAATCAGGAACCATACGTTGTGGAATCAGAAAATAACCAGCCCATCAGTCAGACAGATAGCAGGCCATCAGCTGTCTCCGGGGACAGTCACCGTTCATCTGTCACCCCTCTAAATGACCTCTATCACAACTCAGGAGCTGACCCTTACCCATCCCAGCACACTATTGTAAATCAACTGCAGGTACATTCCTTGTTTCATATGAAAATCCTTTCTCTCCACTAGTGAATGAAGTCATATGTTAACATGAGTAGAGTGAAGCAGAGGTTTACAGGAGGATGCTGTTACTGCTGAGTGGATAGATCGGTCTTTTACTGAGCTCTCATTGACAGAGATGTTGCCATGGCTACCCGGGTTGACAGTGGGACTCACCATCGGCGGTTTCCATGACGCTGGAGTGGTTGTACCCCCTGGGGACCACCTTCACCGACGCCACCGGGGGTCTGTCTCTGTCCGCATGCAGCGAGTGTTCCAATAGGCCAGTCACGTCTGGGGGGGCGGAGTGGTTATCTGTGTGGAGGTCAGAAGTCAAAGGCTGCTGGGACTAGTTAGGGTCAAACACCTTCAAGTGATTTAATTCTAAGGCCTATTATGGGATTACATTCAGTCATGCAACACCTTAATGCGCTCCTAAACACTATAGACCTGACAGGACCTGCTGAGAACCTAATATTTAGAACCGCACAGTCAAATCTATAATTTCTCTCAAAGGTATTATTGAGTGTTGATAGATGGCGTCTAACATCTTCATGGTGAGGAACGGCAATAACTGAAGCCAGTGTTCTAAACTCGATGGAACAGGATTAACTGAAGCCAGTGTTCTAAACTCGATGGAACAGGATTAACTGAAGCCAGTGTTCTAAACTCGATGGAACAGGATTAACTGAAGCCAGTGTTCTAAACTCGATGGAACAGGATTAACTGAAGCCAGTGTTCTAAACTCGATGGAACAGGATTAACTGAAGCCAGTGTTCTAGACTAGATGGAACAGGATTAACTGAAGCCAGTGTTCTAAACTCGATGGAACAGGATTAACTGAAGCCAGTGTTCTAAACTCGATGGAACAGGATTATATTGACGCCAGTGTTCTAAACTCGATGGAACAGGATTAACTGAAGCCAGTGTTCTAGACTCGATGGAACAGGATTAACTGAAGCCAGTGTTCTAGACTAGATGGAACAGGATTAACTGAAGCCAGTGTTCTAGACTCGATGGAACAGGATTACCTGAAGCCAGTGTTCTAGACTCGATGGAACAGGATTACCTGAAGCCAGTGTTCTATACTCGATGGAACAGGATTAACTGAAGCCAGTGTTCTAAACTCGATGGAACAGGATTAACTGACGCCAGTGTTCTAAACTCGATGGAACAGGATTAACTGACGCCAGTGTTCTAGACTAGATGGAACAGGATTAACTGACGCCAGTGTTCTAGACTAGATGGAACAGGATTAACTGAAGCCAGTGTTCTAGACTAGATGGAACAGGATTAACTGAAGCCAGTGTTCTAGACTCGATGGAACAGGATTAACTGAAGCCAGTGTTCTAGACTCGATGGAACATGATTAACTGAAGCCAGTGTTCTAGACTCGATGGAACAGGATTAACTGAAGCCAGTGTTCTAGACTCGATGGAACAGGATTACCTGAAGCCAGTGTTCTAGACTAGATGGAACAGGATTAACTGAAGCCAGTGTTCTATACTCGATGGAACAGGATTAACTGAAGCCAGTGTTCTATACTCGATGGAACAGGATTAACTGAAGCCAGTGTTCTAGACTCGGTGGAACAGGATTAACTGAAGCCAGTGTTCTAGACTCGGTGGAACAGGATTAACTGAAGCCAGTGTTCTATACTAGATGGAACAGGATTAACTGAAGCCAGTGTTCTAAACTCGATGGAACAGGATTAACTGAAGCCAGTGTTCTAGACTAGATGGAACAGGATTAACTGAAGCCAGTGTTCTAGACTAGATGGAACAGGATTAACTGAAGCCAGTGTTCTAGACTAGATGGAACAGGATTAACTGAAGCCAGTGTTCTAGACTCGATGGAACAGGATTAACTGAAGCCAGTGTTCTATACTCGATGGAACAGGATTAACTGAAGCCAGTGTTCTATACTCGGTGGAACAGGATTAACTGAAGCCAGTGTTCTAAACTCGATGGAAAAGGATTAACTGACGCCAGTGTTCTAGACTCGATGGAACATGATTAACTGAAGCCAGTGTTCTAGACTCGATGGAACAGGATTAACTGAAGCCAGTGTTCTAAACTCGATGGAACAGGATTAACTGAAGCCAGTGTTCTAAACTCGATGGAACAGGATTAACTGAAGCCAGTGTTCTAGACTAGATGGAACAGGATTAACTGAAGCCAGTGTTCTAAACTCGATGGAACAGGATTAACTGAAGCCAGTGTTCTAGACTAGATGGAACAGGATTAACTGAAGCCAGTGTTCTAAACTCGATGGAACAGGATTATATTGACGCCAGTGTTCTATACTCGATGGAACAGGATTAACTGAAGCCAGTGTTCTAAACTCGATGGAACAGGATTAACTGAAGCCAGTGTTCTAAACTCGATGGAACAGGATTAACTGACGCCAGTGTTCTAGACTAGATGGAACAGGATTAACTGAAGCCAGTGTTCTAGACTAGATGGAACAGGATTAACTGAAGCCAGTGTTCTAGACTAGATGGAACAGGATTAACTGAAGCCAGTGTTCTAGACTCGATGGAACATGATTAACTGAAGCCAGTGTTCTAGACTCGATGTAACATGATTAACTGAAGCCAGTGTTCTAGACTCGATGGAACAGGATTAACTGAAGCCAGTGTTCTAGACTAGATGGAACAGGATTAACTGAAGCCAGTGTTCTAGACTAGATGGAACAAGATTAACTGAAGCCAGTGTTCTAAACTCGATGGAACAGGATTAACTGAAGCCAGTGTTCTAGACTAGATGGAACAGGATTAACTGAAGCCAGTGTTCTAGACTCGATGGAACATGATTAACTGAAGCCAGTGTTCTAGACTCGATGTAACATGATTAACTGAAGCCAGTGTTCTAGACTCGATGGAACAGGATTAACTGAAGCCAGTGTTCTAAACTCGATGGTCATATCTGGCCATTTATTTTAAGGATTACCTCATTGGCAAAGTGGGCAACTTTAGAAATTTGTAAAGTTAGTGTGGGAGAGGTGTACAAATGATTGTTATCGATCAATAAATGACAAACCTCCTGGCATTGACAACTTAGATGGAAAGCTACTGAGGATGGTAGCTGACTATAGTCACTCCTATCTGTCATATATTTAATCTGAGCCTAGAGGAAAGTATTTGTCCTCAGGTCAAGGGTGGTAAAGCAGTCTTTACTGGTTCTAACAGCAGACCTATCAGCTTGCTGCCAGCTCTTAGAAAACTGTTGGGGAAAAATGTGGTTTGACCAAATGAAATGCTATTTCTCTAAACAAATGAACAGACTTTCAGCATGCTTATAGAGAAGGACACTCAACATGTACTGCACCGACACAAATGACTGATGATTGGTTGAAAGAAATTGATAAGATTGTAGGAGCTGTACTGTTAGATTTCAGTGCAGCCTTTGATATTATTGACCATAACCAGTTGTTGAGAAAACGTATGTGTTATGGCTCTTCAACCTCTGCCATATCATGGATTCATAAATAAAAATGGATTGAGATACCTAATAGAACAGAGGGTTTTCTTCAATTTTACCTTCCCTAATGTTAAACATGTAAAATGTGGTGTACCGCAGGGCCGCTCTTTAGGCCCTCTACTCTTTTCTATTTTTACCAATGACATGACACTGGCATTAAACACAGCATGTGTGTCCATGTATGCTGATGATTCAACCATATACGCATCAGCAACCACAGCTAATGATGTCACTGAAACCCTTAAAGAGTTGCAGTCTGTTGGAATGGGTGGCCAGTAATAAACTGGTCCTGAACATCTCTAAAACTAAGAGCATTTTATTTGGTACAAATCAATCCTTAAGTTCTAGACCTCAGCTGAATCCGTTCAACAAGTTGAGACTAAATTACTTGGCGTTTCCTTAGATCAGCCTTTCTTAAAGTTTTGGTCGCGGACCTGTTAATGGTGGGTCACGACATGTCTGAGTAAATGTATAATTATTTCATTCATTAGTGGAATTGAATTGGCCAAGCGCAACTGCGCTCTCTGTTCAGTGCATGCTCTGCTTAGCAGCTGTGTCTGTGCTCTGCTTAGCAGCTGTGTCTGTGCTCAGTTTGGCAGCTGTGCGAGTGGGAGATGCCCGTGTGCTTTGCCGTTTACCAGATATTTTTTCGCCATTTTTATTGAAGATCACTCTGCCATATCATGGATTCATAAATAACCCACACGCTGCAGCACTGCTGTTCACCAGCAGATGATGCCCTGTCAGCCACTGACTTGTCATTCCCACTCGCCATCACTCACAGCTGTCAGCAAATGGACTCAAGCTAGCCACAAGTTCTGACTGAGCTCATACAGCGATCAGTTTCTCTCTCTTGGTTTCATACAAACTTTGAGAATTAACGAGGAGCGCCCACAATGTGTTTTGTGCAGGGAAGTGTTCAACTGTTCTGCCTGCGATAATGGAACCCTGACCTGTTCACCGGACGTGCTACCTGTCCCAGACCTGCTTTTTTCAACTCTCTAGAGACAGCAGGAGCGGTAGAGATACTCTGAATGATTGGCTATGAAAAGCCAACTGACATTTATTCCTGATTATTATTTGACCATGCTTGTCATTTATGAACATTTTGAACATCTTGGCCATGTTCTGTTATAATCTCCACCCGGCACAGCCAGAAGAGGACTGGCCACCCCTCATAGCCTGGTTCCTCTCTTGGTTTCTTCTTAGGTTCAGGCATTTCTAGGGAGTTTTTCCTAGCCACCGTGCTTCTACACCTGCATTGCTTGCTGTTTGGGGTTTTAAGCTGGGTTTCTAGACAGCTCTTTGTGATATCAGCTGATGTCAGAAGGGCTTTATAAATACATTTGATTGATATTAGTGCTTAGTAATCAGTCTCTCAAAACGAAGAAATTAAAACGACACGTCCTGACCAAACATCCACACCATGACGGTAAACCCAGGAACTTCTTTCAGGAAACGAGTCAGTCAGCTAGCAAGAGATTATAACAGAACATGGTCAAGATGTTCAAATGGATATATATAGATAACCTAATTGTCAAACAGTTAAGACTACCTCTTATTTCTTATTGCTCGTCTTAGTAAATTAGCCTACTCAACTTTCAGCACACGGAGCTGTCCGTTTTAGAAATAGTGATCCACACACGAGTGGTGACTGCATCTCAACTCTTATTTTTTCTAATTTATCCAATTATATTTCATTCTCTTGTTTTTATCATGGACATATTCCCACCAATATTGTAATTACGTTTCCACGTGTGTTTTACACGTTTTATCAAGCTGTTGAGGCATGCTGCTATTTATGCCAAGTCATTTGCCAGCTGACCGCTGTAGGTAGTCTCTCCTTCTCCGTGGCCGACGTGAGTAAAACATTTAAACGTTGTTAACCCTCGCAAGGCTGCTGGCCCAGACTGCATCCCTAGCCATGTCCTCAGAGCATGCGCGGACCAGCAGGCTGGTGTGCGTACGGAGATATTCAATCTCTCCCTATCCCAGTCTGCTGTCCCCACATGCTTCAAGATGGCTACCATTGTTCCTGGACTCTAGAAAGCAAAGGTAACTGTAGCTATGTATCCTAACAACATGACTGTCAAACTGGACAGATGTGTTTCACTAGAAGAAACAACGATATGTAGCCTAACAACGTGGCAGAAGACAGTGAGAGGCAGGGTGAAAACAGACAGGGAAGACCCTCACTGGGGAAGAGGCCAGTGATTGAGGAGGAAGAGGCCAGTGATTGAGGAGGAAGAGGCCAGTGATTGAGGAGGGAGAGGCCAGTGATTGAGGAGGAAGAGGCCAGTGATTGAGGGGGAAGAGGCCAGTGATTGAGGAGGGAGAGGCCAGTGATTGAGGAGGAAGAGGCCAGTGATTGAGGAGGAAGAGGCCAGTGATTGAGGGGGAAGAGGCCAGTGATTGAGGAGGGAGAGTATACAATCTGATTGAAACACAGATGTGAGATGTCCTCTGTCAGAGTCTGTGTAGTTACAATAAATGAGAATGGCCTGAAACCATTTCTCTCTCTCTCCATCCCTCTTTATATTCAGGACCACTGGCCCTAAAATGTGGTGGTGAAGTTGTTCTCTGCTCAGCTGACAGAAAGAGAAGATACAGGAACCATTCTGTTCCAAGTAGGTCACCTTGGCCCTCCTCTAGATACAGGAGTAGGTCACCTTGGCTCTCCTCTAGATACAGGAGTAGGTTACCTTGGCTCTCCTCTAGATACAGGAGTAGATCACCTTGGCTCTCCTCTAGATACAGGAGTAGGTCACCTTGGCTCTCCTCTAGATACAGGAGTAGGTCACCTTGGCTCTCCTCTAGATACAGGACTAGGTCACCTTGGCTCTCCTCTAGATACAGGACTAGGTCACCTTGGCCCTCCTCTAGATACAGGAATAGGTCACCTTGGCCCTCCTCTAGATACAGGAATAGGTCACCTTGGCCCTCCTCTAGATACAGGAATAGGTCACCTTGGCCCTCCTCTAGATACAGGACCAGGTCACCTTGGCCCTCCTCTAGATACAGGACCAGGTCACCTTGGCCCTCCTCTAGATACAGGACCAGGTCACCTTGGCCCTCCTCTAGATACAGGACTAGGTCACCTTGGCTCTCCTCTAGATACAGGAATAGGTCACCTTGGCTCTCCTCTAGATACAGGATCTCCTCTAGATACAGGATCTCCTCTAGATACAGGAGTAGGTCACCTTGGCCCTCCTCTAGATACAGGAGTAGGTTACCTTGGCTCTCCTCTAGATACAGGAATAGGTCACCTTGGCTCTCCTCTAGATACAGGAATAGGTCACCTTGGCCCTCCTCTAGATACAGGACTAGGTCACCTTGGCCCTCCTCTAGATACAGGAGTAGGTCACCTTGGCCCTCCTCTAGATACAGGATCTCCTCTAGATACAGGATCTCCTCTAGATACAGGAGTAGGTCACCTTGGCCCTCCTCTAGATACAGGAGTAGGTTACCTTGGCTCTCCTCTAGATACAGGAGTAGGTTACCTTGGCTCTCCTCTAGATACAGGATCTCCTCTAGATACAGGAGTAGGTCACCTTGGCCCTCCTCTAGATACAGGAGTAGGTTACCTTGGCTCTCCTCTAGATACAGGATCTCCTCTAGATACAGGAGTAAGTCACCTTGGCTCTCCTCTAGATACAGGAGTAGGTCACCTTGGCTCTCCTCTAGATACAGGAGTAGGTCACCTTGGCTCTCCTCTAGATACAGGAGTAGGTCACCTTGGCTCTCCTCTAGATACAGGAATAGGTCACCTTGGCCCTCCTCTAGATACAGGAGTAGATCACCTTGGCTCTCCTCTAGATACAGGAGTAGGTCACCTTGGCTCTCCTCTAGATACAGGAGTAGGTCACCTTGGCTCTCCTCTAGATACAGGACTAGGTCACCTTGGCTCTCCTCTAGATACAGGAATAGGTCACCTTGGCCCTCCTCTAGATACAGGAATAGGTCACCTTGGCCCTCCTCTAGATACAGGAATAGGTCACCTTGGCCCTCCTCTAGATACAGGAATAGGTCACCTTGGCCCTCCTCTAGATACAGGACCAGGTCACCTTGGCCCTCCTCTAGATACAGGACCAGGTCACCTTGGCCCTCCTCTAGATACAGGACCAGGTCACCTTGGCCCTCCTCTAGATACAGGACCAGGTCACCTTGGCCCTCCTCTAGATACAGGACCAGGTCACCTTGGCCCTCCTCTAGATACAGGACCAGGTCACCTTGGCCCTCCTCTAGATACAGGACCAGGTCACCTTGGCCCTCCTCTAGATACAGGACCAGGTCACCTTGGCCCTCCTCTAGATACAGGACCAGGTCACCTTGGCCCTCCTCTAGATACAGGACCAGGTCACCTTGGCCCTCCTCTAGATACAGGACTAGGTCACCTTGGCTCTCCTCTAGATACAGGAATAAGTCACCTTGGCCCTCCTCTAGATACAGGAATAAGTCACCTTGGCCCTCCTCTAGATACAGGACTAGGTCACCTTGGCTCTCCTCTAGATACAGGAATAAGTCACCTTGGCCCTCCTCTAGATACAGGACTAGGTCCCCTTGGCCCTCCTCTAGATACAGGACCAGGTCCCCTTGGCCCTCCTCTAGATACAGGACCAGGTCACCTTGGCCCTCCTCTAGATACAGGACCAGGTCCCCTTGGCCCTCCTCTAGATACAGGACCAGGTCCCCTTGGCCCTCCTCTAGATACAGGACCAGGTCCCCTTGGCCCTCCTCTAGATACAGGACCAGGTCACCTTGGCCCTCCTCTAGATACAGGACCAGGTCCCCTTGGCCCTCCTCTAGATACAGGACCAGGTCACCTTGGCCCTCCTCTAGATACAGGACCAGGTCACCTTGGCCCTCCTCTAGATACAGGACCAGGTCACCTTGGCCCTCCTCTAGATACAGGACCAGGTCACCTTGGCCCTCCTCTAGATACAGGACCAGGTCACCTTGGCCCTCCTCTAGATACAGGACCAGGTCACCTTGGCCCTCCTCTAGATACAGGACCAGGTCACCTTGGCCCTCCTCTAGATACAGGACCAGGTCCCCTTGGCCCTCCTCTAGATACAGGACTAGGTCCCCTTGGCCCTCCTCTAGATACAGGACCAGGTCACCTTGGCCCTCCTCTAGATACAGGACCAGGTCACCTTGGCCCTCCTCTAGATACAGGACCAGGTCACCTTGGCCCTCCTCTAGATACAGGACCAGGTCCCCTTGGCCCTCCTCTAGATACAGGACCAGGTCCCCTTGGCCCTCCTCTAGATACAGGACCAGGTCCCCTTGGCCCTCCTCTAGATACAGGACCAGGTCCCCTTGGCCCTCCTCTAGATACAGGACCAGGTCCCCTTGGCCCTCCTCTAGATACAGGACCAGGTCCCCTTGGCCCTCCTCTAGATACAGGACCAGGTCACCTTGGCCCTCCTCTAGATACAGGACCAGGTCACCTTGGCCCTCCTCTAGATACAGGACCAGGTCACCTTGGCCCTCCTCTAGATACAGGACTAGGTCACCTTGGCCCTCCTCTAGATACAGGACTAGGTCCCCTTGGATCTCCTCTAGATACAGGACCAGGTCACCTTGGCCCTCCTCTAGATACAGGAGTAGGTCACCTTGGCCCTCCTCTAGGCACAGTATTATGGGAACTTCCTGCAGGTAACCATGACATCCACCAATCACCCCCATAACTTAATCATTAGTGGTTCCTCAAAAAAAAGTAGTTCAATGAATCAATATGTTATATCCCATCTATCCCACAGTGCATTCGGAAAGTATTCAGACCCCTTGACTTTTTCCACAGTTTGTTATGTTACAGCCTTATTCTAAAATATATTTTTGTATATATATTTCCCTCATCAATCTACATACAAGACCCCATAATGGCAAGTATTTTTTTTAAATGTTTTTAGAAATATTTGCTAATTTATACAAAATTAAAAATGGAAATGTCCCATTTACATAAGTATTCAGACCCTGTACTCAGTACTTTGTTGAAGCACCTTTGTCAGCGATTACAGCCTTGAGTCTTCTTGGGTATGACGCTACAAGCTTGGCACACCTGTATTTGGGGAGTTTCTCCCATTATTCTCTGCAGATCTTCTCTGTCAGGTTGGATGGGGAGCGTCGCTGGACAGCTATTTTCAAGTCTCTCCAGAGATGTTCATGAGACAAATATACACCAATGTTTATGGCAGAGTGGAGGAAGTACAGGACATTGGAGTGTTGGTGTCAGATGGGGGGGTAACCCATGTCAGCCCTCTCCAGGGTATCCCAAATACCAAGGCCATAGTCTTTACAAGGACAGGAAATAGAGGAGTAAATGTGACTCAGAGAATGATACCACTCCACTGTGTAGTTATACAGGGATGGGTGGAAGGACTACTGAGGATACGCTCAACATGGAGGACTCTAGGAGGGTCTTCATAACCGTCGCTGAAATCATTTTAGTTCAGACTTTAATAGCCACATATGGAGAAGGTTTCACTGATGAGGGAACAACAATGGAGAGGGTTGTCACAGACCCATGTATACAGGAAGCTGTATATACAGGAAGCTGTGTATACAGGAAGCTGTATTCCCAGAGAAAACGCTTGCAGTAGTGGTGGCAGCCCATCTGTTGCCGGGGACGATCAGGAAGCATGTGACTCAGAGATATGTAGAACTGGACACTCTCTCAACCCCACTGCTCTCTCCTCCATATCAAAGGGCAGATAATCAATTACCTCCCAGAGAACTGGGACCAACACACGGTTAACAGGGATTTGTAGAGGGATTGTGGAAAAACAACCCTTAGGCCCTAAAACCTGTCACACACAGGGTTTTCACAGGGGGGTGGGGGTATGCCGTGGGTCATGGTAATTATTACCCACCAGTCCCTACTGTAGCACAACATAAGGAGGCAATAGATAAGCTGGTCAGGAAAACATTAGGAGAGGACTGGGAAAAAGAACAAACTCAATCATAGATGTAACGGTAAAGCCGGTGATGAAAGCCACTAACAGAGTTAAAGCTGTAACAAAACGTACTGCCGTTACCTTGGGAGTAATAACAAGAGAGACTCTTAAGGTTGTGGAAGGTGCTGTAGGAACAGCATGGTATTGGACTATTGATCAAATCAGGCGGATGCTGGAATATGCAGCGTGGGCAGTTACAGGGGCCGTTCTGGTGGCATTGTGAGGATTCAAAGCAAAAGCTTTGTTGAAACGCATCTATAGTGCAGATCTTCCACAAGAGCTGGTGAAATTGATTCAGGCTACGGCTCGCGTCTTTAGGGTAGCTTTAGGACGTAGACGCAGTGAGGAGGACTTGGCTGAAAAACATCTCTCCTGTAGCCCTTGATGGAAGACTGAGGAAAAGCATAATGGGGACATTTAGAGCCCTACTTTTTGTGGACCTCAGCAGAAAAGCATATCAGTGGGCGTAGTGTTTAGGAGTAGCAGGAGATTGTGTCGGTCGGGTTCCTCAAGCTGTGGTCAGAGATTTAGTTTATAAATGTATCTACATAGATGCTTATGATAAATCAGTAGAAAATAGGATTGTTTTTTTGTGTTTTCTAGTATTTTCTATTTTCTCTATTAAGTCTGTTTCTATCACACTCTCAGTTCTGGAGAAAACCAAAGAAGAAGAAGGTCTACAGCCGGCAGTTGAATGATTGTTTAGTGATATTAAACAATAACAAGTGTTTATGGTTTAATGGGGGGGACTGATGGATTCTCTTCAAATGTAACACGTTTCATGTTAAACTGTAGTTTGTTCGTATCCTGTTTAGTGAATGATTACTGTGACTATTAATGGACTTTAGGTCATGACACTGTGTATCCTAATTTAGAAAGGTCGACCTAATCAGAGAAGAGGAAATGTCCTAGGATCAGAGAGCAGGGTCAGGCCCAGAACAGGAGATGGACGGGTGTGATTCTGACATCTGGCTAAACGAAGAGAGGACCACGGACATTCCACAGGGTAAAGGAGGGAAAGTCATGCTGCAGAAATGTGTTGGTACCCTTCCCCAGATCTGTGCCTCGACACAATCCTGTCTCGGAGCTCTACGGACAATTCCTTCAACCTCATGGCTTGGTATTTGCTCTGACGTGCACTGTCAACTGTGGGACCTAAATAGACAGGTGTGTGCCTTTCCAAATCATGTCCAATCAATTGAATTTACCACAGGTGGACTCCAATCAAGTTGTAGAAACATCTCAAGGATGATCAATGGAAACAGGATGCACCTGAGCTCAATTTTGTGTCTCATAGCAAAGGGTCTGAATACTTATGTAAATAAGGTATTTGTGTTCTAAAAACCAGTTTTCGCTTTGTTATTATGGGATATTGTGTGTAGATTGATGAGGGGTATTGTGTGTAGATTGATGAGGGGTATTGTGTGTAGATTGATGAGGGAGATAACTATTTAATCGATTTTAGAATAAGGCTGTAACGTAACAAAATGTGGAAAAAGTCAAAGGGTCTGAATACTTTCTGAACGCACTGTGTCGACAGTATTTGGATGTCCTCAGGGTTTTAAGGCCTTGCTGTGAGGTGAACAAGCATAAAAGGACCGAGTCAGAATGAATGGGGTATCTGGGTGTAGTTAGGTGTGGTTAGGTAAAGATGTTTTACCTATCTGGGTGTATGCCATGAGGTCAGCCAGCACGGCGGTGGTAGCGTGGACCCTCCCTCCAGGATGGGATGAGGTGGAGGATGCAGAGGAGGAGGTGGAGGAGCCCTGGATGACTCTGTTAAACCAGTGTTCTACGTTCGGCGCCGGGTGGTTCTGGTACGGCGTGGAGGACACCATCCGGCCCGCACGACGCAGTGAACCCTCGTCTTCTGATGCCGAGGACGTGTCTGTGAGGTCAGAGGTCAAAACAGGTAGGGAGGCAGGGTCACAGCAGAGACAGGAAGTACCACGTCCCAAATGGCACCCTGTTCCCTATGCAGTGCACTACTTGTGAACTGGGCCCATCGAGTTATTCTAATATTATGCAACCAACTCATGCCTTGGAAGAGTGGAGAATGGAAACTAGGGGACGAGACAGGCTGAAACCCTTACCAGGGATCATCAATTAGATTCAGCCACGGGCCGATGTTTTCCTGAGCGGATGGTCGGGGGCCCATACATGCTTACAAATCATTTGTAGACTGACCGCAAGAAGCCTAAACGGATATAATATTTGACCAAAATATAATTTCAAACTTTTCTTACATTTGTGTATCAATCAAATGTATTTATAAAGCCCTTTTTACATCAGCTGATATCTCAAAGTGCTGTACAGAAACCCAGCCTAAAACCCCAAACAGCAAGCAATGCAGGTGTGGAAGCACGGTGGCTTGGAAAAACTCCCTAGAAAGGCTGGACCTTGGAAGAAACCTAGAGAGGAACCAGGCTCTGAGGGGGAGGAAGAAACAGAGGATCACATATATCTATCAATATTTTATGCGTGGGAATAATTTGGAAGAGATTTCTCAAATGAAAATCACTTGGGAGCTGATTTCCTAGTGTTTTTAGTCTTATGTCCAACAATAAAAAACGCAAATAAATCTATAGGGGCCATACCGTATAAAAGCGCATCAGCTGTGATGGAAACAGAACGTTTCGCAATCATTTTATAAATGCCGACAGATCATTTGTTCATTCGGCATGGTGGGATCTTTTTGTACAATTAATTACACGAGAAATGGCGGTGGAAACACCTTAATGTGCAATAATGTATTTAATAATGGAAGTAAATTTGAAGTCACGTGATATGGTGTGTGGTCCTCCCACTACGACTCAGGAAAGCATGCAGTTTATTAGGCTACAGATGAAATACAGTGGCTTCCAAAGGTATTCACACCCCTCGACTAATTCCACATTTTGTTGTTACAGCCTGAATTCAAAATATATTTAATTTATTTAAATGTATCAACACACAATACCCTTTAAATGGCAAAAGTGAAAACATGTTTTTATTGAAAATGAATGAATCTCATTTTGATAAGTATTCACACCCCTGAGTCAATACCTTAAAACACCACCTTTGGCGTCGATGACAGCTGTGAGTCTTTCTGAGTAAGTCTAAGAGCTTTGCACACCTGGACTGTACAATCATTTTCCCATTGTTACTTCTATAATCCATTAAGCACTGTCAAGTTGATTGTTGATCATTTCTACCCATCTACCAATAGGTGCCCTTCTTTGTGAGGCAATGGAAAACCTCCCGGGTCTTTTTATAATTTTTTTGGGGGGGTAGATCAGCTTTAATATAGCAGATTGATTGTAGCTTTCATCAATGTAATTGTCTGCATCATTTCCAATCCCCCTTATATTTCAACAGTGATGAGGCGACCCCGGGATGCTGGCCTTCTAGGCAGAGTTGCAAAGAAAAAGCCATATCTCAGAATGGCCAATAAAAATAAAAGATTAAGATGGGCAAAAGAACACAGACACTGGACAGAGGAACTCTGCCTAGAAGGCCAGCATCCTGGAGTCGCCTCTTCACTGTTGACGTTAAGACTGGTGTTTTGCGGGTACTATTTAATGAAGCTGTCAGTTGAGGACTTGAGGCGTCTGTTTCTCAAACTAGACACTGTAATGTATTTGTCCTCTTGCTCAGTTGTGCACCGGGGCCTCCAACTCCTCTTTCTATTCTGGTTAGAGCCAGTTTGCGCTGTTCTGTGAAAGGGAGTAGGAAACAGCATTGTACGAGATCTTCAGTTTCTTGGCAATTTCTAGCATGGAATAGCCTTCATTTCTCAGAACAAGAATAGACTGACGAGTTTCAGAAGAAAGGTCTTTGTTTCTAGCCATTTTGAGCCTGTAATCGAACCCACAAATGCTGATGCTCCAGATACTCAACTAGTCTGAAGGCCAGTTGTATTGCTTCTTTAAATCAGAACAACAGTTTTCAGCTGTGCTAACATAACTGCAAAAGGGTTTTCGAATTATCAATTAGCCTTTTAAAATTATAAACGTGGGTTAGCTAATACAATGTGCCATTGGAACACAGGAGTGATGGTTGCTGATAATGGGCCTCTGTACGCCTGTAGATATTCCATTAAAAAAATCTGCCATTTCCTGCTACAATAGTCATTTACAACATTAACAATGTCTACACTGTATTTCTGATCAATTTGATGTTATTTTAAATGGACCAAAAATGTGCTTTTCTTTCAAAAACAAGGACATTTCTAAGTGACCCCAAACTTTTGAACGGTAGTGTACATATACAGATAAATACAGTACCAGTCAAAAGTGTGGACACACCTACTCATTTAAGGGTTTTTCTTTATTGTTACTATTTTCTATGTTGTAGAATAATAGTGAAGACATCAAAACTATGAAATAACACATATGGAATCATGTAGTAAGCAAAAAAGTGTTAAACAAATCACAATATATTTTATATTTAAGATTCTTCAAAGTAGCCACTGTTTTCCATGATGACAGCTTTGCTCAAGGTTCACACCAGCTTCATGAGGTAGTCACCTGGAATGAATTTCAATTAACAGTTGTGCCTTGTTAAAAAGTTAATTTGTGGAATGTGTTATTTCATAGTTTTGATGTCTTCACCATTATTCTACAATGTAGAAAATAGTAAAAAATAAAGAAAAACCTTGGAATGAGTAGGTGTGTCCAAATTCTTTCGCACCAAAGTCCACGTACTTTGGTGCGAAAGGTGCAAATCAATCCCAGAACAACAGCAAAGGACCTTGTGAAGATGCTGGAGGAAACTGGTACAAAAGTATCTATATCCACAGTAAAACGAGTCCTATATCGACATAACCTGAAAGTCCGCTCAGCAAGGATGAAGCCACTGCTCAAAAGCTTGGTCGCAAATGGGTCTTCCAAATGGACAATGACCCCAAGCATACTTCCAAAGTTGTGGCAAAATGGCTTAAGGACAACAAAGTCAAGGTATTGGAGTGGCCATCAAAGCCCTGACCTCAATCCCATAGAAAATGTGTGAGCAGAACTGAAAAAGCATGTGCGAGCAAGGAGGCCTACAAACCTGACTCAGTTACACCACCTCGGTCAGGAGGAATGGGCCAAAATTCACCCAATTTATTGTGGGAAGCTTGTGGAAGACTACCCAAAACATTTGACCCAAGTAAAACAATTTAAAGGCAATGCTACCAAATACTAATTGAGTGTATGTAAAATTCTGACCCACTGGGAATGTTATGAAAGAAATAAAAGCTGAAAGAAATAAATTCTCTCTACTATTATTCTGACATTTCACATTCTTAAAATAAAGTGATGATCCTAACTGACCTAAGACAGGGAATTTTTACTAGGATTAAATGTCAGGAATGGTGAAAAACTGAGTTTAAATGTATTTGGCTAAGGTGTATGTAAACTTCCGACTTCAACTGTATATACTATACACATTTTACACATTTTATTTTACAATAGTTATATATTTTTTGTTTTTACTCCTGTCCTTTCTCGAACCATCAATTTCTTTCACAAAAGTTCTGAACCTATATACATTTTACGGACACAGTATGTTTTACATTAGTTCTCTTGTTATTATTTGTTATTAGTCCCAACCTTCAGCTCCATTCAATACCTCCCATCCATCTCTTTACACCATCCATATTAGATTTCTATTTGCCATATATTTTTCAACTATGCCGTTTCACAAAAGATCTGAACCTTTCTTTTCTGAATTTCAACAGATTATAAATAAAATAAACAATTTGCTAGTAGAATTATTATTAGGGGTCGACCGATTAATCAGAATGGCCGATTAATTAGGGCCGATTTCACGTTTTCATTACAATCGGAAATCGGTATTTTTGGACACCGATTTGGGAGATTTTATTTATTTTTTAAATAAAAATAATTACACCTTTATTTAACTAGGCAAGTCACTTCGCTAGGGTACGTGAGACGGTAGCGTCCCACCTCTTCAACAGCCAGTGAAACTGCTGGGCGCCAAATTCAAATACAGAAATACTCAGTATAAAAATTCAGAAAACAAAACATATATTTTACATAGGTTTAAATATTAACTTCTTGTGAATCCAACCACGGTATCAGATTTTAAAAATGCTTTACGGCGAAAGCATACCTTACGATTATTTGAGAACTTAGCCCAGCAGACAAATCATTACAAACAGTAACCAGCCAAGTAGAAGAGTTACACAAGTCAGAAATAGAGATAAAATGAATCCCTTACCTTTGATGATCTTCATATGGTTGCACTCAGCAGACATTCATTTACACAATAAATGTTCTTTTTGTTCGATACGGTCTCTTTATATCCAAAAACCTCTGTTTTGTTCGCGCGTTTTCTTCAGTAATCCACAGGCTCAAACGCAGTCAAAACAGGCAGACAAAATCCAAACTGTATCCGTAAAGTTCATAGAAACATGTCAAACGATGTTTATATTCAATCCTCAGGTTGTTTTTAGCCTAAATAATCGATAATATTTCAAACGGACAATAACGTCGTCAATATAAAAGGTAATATATATATATAAAAGGTCGCGCGCATGAAAAAGCTCTGACACTTTAGGGTCCACTCAGACTGCTCTTACTTCCTCATTTTTCAGAATACAAGCCTGAAACAATTTCTAAAGACTGTTGACATCTAGTGGAAGGCATAGGAACTGCAATTAGAGTCCTAAGTCAATGGATACTGTAATGGCATTTAATAGAAAAATAAAAACATTTAAAAAACGACTTCCCGAATGGATTTTTCTCAGGTTTTCACCTGCCAAATCAGTTCTGTTATACTCACAGACACTGTTTTAACAGTTTTGGAAACTTTAGAGTGTTTTCTATCCAAATCTACCAATTATGTGTATATCATATCTTCTAGGCCTGAGTAGAAAGCAGTTTCATTTGGGCATGCTTTTCATCCCAAAGTCCGAATGCTGCCCCCTACCCTAGAGAAGTTAAGAACACATTCTTATTTTCAATGACGGACTAGGAACAGTGGGTTAACTGCCTTGTTCAGGGGCAGAACGACAGATTTTTACCTGGTCAGCTCAGGGATTCAGGAGGAGCCCGCCTGTCACGCGAATGCAGTAAGAAGCCAAGGTAAGTTGCTAGCTAGCATTAAATGTATCTTATAAAAAACAATCAATCATAATCACTAGTTATAACTACACATGGTTGATGATATTACTAGTTTATCTAGCGTGTCCTGCGTTGCATATAATCGATGCGTTGCGCATTTGCGAAAAAGGACTGTCGTTGCTCCAACGTGTACCTAACCATAAACATCAATGCCTTTCTTAAAATCAATACACAGAAATATATATTTTTAAACCTGCATATTTAGCTAAAAGAAATCCAGGTTAGCAGGCAATATTAACCAGGTGAAATTGTGTCACTTCTCTTGCGTTCATTGCACGCAGTCAGGGTATATGCAACAGTTTGGGCCGCCTGGCTCATTGCGAACTAATTTGCCAGAATTTCACGTAATTATGACATAACATTGAAGGTTGTGCAATGTAACAGGAATATTTAGACTGATGGATGCCACCCGTTAGATAAAATACGAAACGGTTCCATATTTCACTGAAAGAATAAATGTTTTGTTTTCGAGATGATAGTTTCCGGATTCGACCATATTAATGACCAAAGGCTCGTATTTCTGTGTGTTATTATGTTATAACTAAGTCTATGATTTGATAGAGCAGTCTGACTGAGCGGTGGTAGGCACCAGCAGGCTCGTTAGCATTCATTCAAACAGCACTTTCGTGCTTTTTGCCAGCAGCTCTGCTGTTTATGAATTCAAGCCTATCAACTCCCGAGATTAGGCTGGTGTAACCGAGGTGAAATGGCTAGCTATTTAGCGGGATGCGTGCTAATAGCGTTTCAAACGTCACTCGCTCTGAGACTTGGAGTAGTTGTTCCCCTTGCTCTGCATGGGTAACGCTGCTTCGAGGGTGGCTGTTGTCGATGTGTTCCTGGTTCAAGCCCAGGTAGGAGCGAGGAGAGGGGCGGAAGCTATACTGTTACACTGGCAATACTAAAGTGCCTATAAGAACATCCAATAGTCAAAGGTATATGAAATACAAATGGTATAGAGAGAAAGTCCTATAATTCCTATAATAACTACAACCTAATATTGGGAATATTGAAGACTCATGTTAAAAGGAACCACCAGCTTTCATATGTTCTCATGTTCTGAGCAAGGAACTTAAACGTTAGCTTTTTTACATGGCACATATTGCACTTTTACTTTCTTCTCCAACACTTTGTTTTTGCATTATTTAAAACAAATTGAACATGTTTCATTATTTATTTGAGGCTAAATTGACATACTTCCGACCGAGATGGCCGCTTCGCGTTCCTAGGGAAATATGCAGTATTTTGTTTTTTTATGTGTTCTTCCTTACATTGGTACCCCAGGTAATCTTAGGTTTCATTACATACAGTCGGGAGGAACTACTGAATATAAGAGCAACGTCAACTCACCATCGTTACAACCAGGAATATGACTCTCCCGAAGCGGATCCTATGTTTTGCCTTCCACCCAATACAATGGATCTGATCCCAGCCGGCGACCCTAAACAACGACGCCGTAAAAGGGGCAAACGAAGCGGTCTCCTGGTCAGGCTTCGGAGACAGGCACATCGCGCTCCACTCCCTAGCATACTACTCGCCAATGTCCAGTCTCTTGACAATAAGGTTGATGAAATCCGAGCAAGGGTAGCTTTCCAGAGAGATATCAGAGACTGTAACGTCCTTTGCTTCACGGAAACATGGCTTACGCGAGAGACGCTAACGGAGTCGGTGCAGCCAGCTGGTTTCTTCACGCATCGCGCCGACAGAAACAAACATCTTTCTGGTAAGAAGAGGGGCGGGGGTGTATGCCTTATGATTAACGAGACGTGGTGTGATCATAACAACATACAGGAACTCAAGTCATTCTGTTCACCTGATCTAGAATTCCTCACAATCAAATGTCGACCGCATTATCTACCAAGGGAATTCTCTTCGATTATAATCACAGCCGTATATATTCCCCCCCAAGCAGACACATCGATGGCCCTGAACGAACTTTATCTGACTCTTTGTAAACTGGAAACCACACACCCTGAGGCTGCATTCATCGTAGCTGGGGATTTTAAGGGCGTTTTGTGTCGTGCTTGCAGTGTTGAATTATGCTACTCTCTTTGTTTACTGTTGTGCTATCATCAGATAATAGCATCTTATGCTTTCGCCGAAAAGCCTTTTTGAAATCTGACATGTTGGCTGGATTCACAACGAGTGTAGCTTTAATTTGGTATCTTACATGTGTGATTTAATGAAAGTTTGATTTTTATATCATGTTATTTGAATATGGCGCGCTGTATTTTCCCTGGCTATTGACCGGTGGGACGTTTGCATCCCACCTGCCCCAGAGAAGTTAACATTTCATGGGGTGAGGGACCCGTCATTAACATTTCATGGGGTGAGGGACCCGTCATTAACATTTCATGGGGTGAGGGACCCGTCATTAACATTTCATGGGGTGAGGGACCCGTCATTAACATTTCATTGGGTGAGGGACCCGTCATTAACATTTCATGGGGTGAGGGACCCGTCATTAACATTTCATGGGGTGAGGGACCCGTCATTAACATTTCATGGGGTGAGGGACCCGTCATTAACATTTCATGGGGTGAGGGACCCGTCATTAACATTTCGTGGGGTGAGGGACCCGTCATTAACATTTCGTGGGGTGAGGGACCCGTCATTAACATTTCATGGGGTGAGGGACCCGTCATTAACATTTCGTGGGGTGAGGGACCCGTCATTAACATTTCGTGGGGTGAGGGACCCGTCATTAACATTTCATGGGGTGAGGGACCCGTCATTAACATTTCATGGGGTGAGGGACCCGTCATTAACATTTCATGGGGTGAGGGACCCGTCATTAACATTTCATGGGGTGAGGGACCCGTCATTAACATTTCATGGGGTGAGGGACCCGTCATTAACATTTCGTGGGGTGAGGGACCCATCATTAACATTTCATGGTTAGTCTACACCTGGTTGATTTGATTGACATTCGTATAAATTCCAACTTTTGCATGAAAACTGGCCCACATTTTGGGGGTATATTTTGCCTCTGGTTCATATTTTGTCTTCTTATGGCTGGGGGCAGTATTGAGTAGCTTGGATGAATAAGGTGCCCAGAGTAAACTGCCTGCTACTCAGGCCCAGAAGCTAAGATATGCATATTATTAGTAGATTTGGATAGAAAACCCTCTGAAGTTTCTAAAACTGTTTGAATGATGTCTGAGTATAACAGAACTCATATGGCAGGCAAAAACCTGAGAAAAAAACACAACCAGGAAGTGGGAAATCTGAGGTTTGTAGGTTTTCAAGTCTTTGCCTATCCAATATACAGTGTCTATGGGGTCATATTGCACTTCCTAAGGCTTCCACTAGATGTCAACAGTCTTTAGAACCTTGTTTGAGGCTTCTACTGTGAACGGGGAGAGAATGAGAGCTGTTTCAACCAGATGTCTGGCAGAGTGCCATGACCTCACTCAGGCGCGCCCCCGTGAGAGGTAGCTGCGTTCCTTTTCCTTTCTAAAGACAAAGGAATTCTCCGGTTGAAACATCATTGAAGATGTGTGTTAAAAACATCCTAAAGATTGATTCTATACATCGTTTGACATGTTTCTACGAACTGTAATGGAATTGTTTGACTTTTCGTATGGCCTGCTCATCGTGAATTTGGATTTCGGTACTAAACACGCGAACAAAAAGGAGGTATTTGGACAAATGATGGACTTCATCGAACAAAACAAACATTTATTGTGGAACTGGGATTCCTGGGAGTGCATTCTGATGAAGATCATCAAAGGTAAGTGAATATTTATAATGCTATTTCTGACTTCTGTTGACTCCACAACATGGCAGATATCTGTATGGCTTGTTTTGGTCTCCGAGCGCTGTACTCAGATTATAGCATGGTGTGCTTTTTCGGTAAAGCTTTTTTTGAAATCTGACAGCGGTTGCATTAAGGAGAAGTTGATCTAAAGTTCCATGCATAACACTTGTATCTTTTATCAATGTTTATTATGAGTATTATGCATGTTTTGGAACTACTGAACACACCAATGTAGAATACGATTTTGGGATATAAATATGAACTTTACCGAACAAAACATACATGTATTGTGTAACATGAAGTCCTATGAGTGTCATCTGATGAAGATCATCAAAGGTTAGTGATTAATTTTATCTCTATTTCTGCTTTTTGTTACTCCTCTCTTTGGCGGGAAAAATGGCTGTGTTTTTCTGTAACTTGGTGGTGACCTAACATAATCGTTTGGTGTGCTTTCGTCGTAAAACCTTTTTGAAATCGGACACTGTGGCTGGATTTACAACAAGTGTATCTTTAAAATTGTGTAAAATACTTGTATGTTTGAGGATTTCTGTTGTTTTGAATTAGGCGCCCTGCAGTTTCACCGGCTGTTGACGAGGTGGGACGCTAGGGTCCGACATACCCTAGAGAGGTTAAACAAAAGCAGAACAGCGTGGCCAACCTTTACCAGCTCAGAGGATCTTATCAACATGTAGTGATTATCCCATAACTGTAAAATATTGTTCAATTTGTTTTCTCCATTTGACGCAACAAACTTTTCCATGTTGCAGGCAATGGTTAAATTCTGCTGAATTGGCTCAGCAACACCAACAGTCCGAGCACCAGACAGACAGTTTCAATGTGGTGACCTATGTTAGGATCTGATCTAAGGTCCAGATGGGTTGTGGGTAGCAGGGGGTACGGTTTAAGGCCCAGGTGAGTTCTGGGTAATATAGTATGATCTTACCTGGGGGAGTGCATGCCTCTACAGAGGACTGAACTAGAACAGAGCGTCTCTTGGAGGGCATTGGCATCTTCCGCTCTTTGTACTTGGCCAAGGCAGCGTGAACGGCTTCTGTATGCAGGTCTAGACAAACACAAAGATCACGCAAACTTTTATTACACAGTATCATACATATCCTGCATGCACTGTGTGAACACTTCCTGAAAAACACCCTTTAGGTTATGTCAGCATTGGAACAGACACCTGAAAGTCTTATCCCAACCATAATATACATTTAGGGGTGGTTCCCAGGACAGACAAGCCAAATCCTGGAGTAAAAGGCATTTCCAATAGAGATTCTCCTTTGAGCTTGATGTTCAGTCCAGGACTAGACATAGGGGCAGTTTCCCAGACACAGACTAAGTCCATCTGATCCTGTAGGATTGTCCTCTTACCAGATCTGAAGCCTTCAACCCTCCAGTCCATCTGATCCTGTATGATTGTCCTCTTACCAGATCTGAAGCCTTCAACCCCCCAGTCCATCTGATCCTGTATGATGGTCCTCTTACCAGATCTGAAGCCTTCAACCCCCCAGTCCATCTGATCCTGTAGGATTGTCCTCTTACCAGATCTGAAGCCTTCAACCCCCCAGTCCATCTGATCCTGTAGGATTGTCCTCTTACCAGATCTGAAGCCTTCAACCCCCCAGTCCATCTGATCCTGTAGGATTGTCCTCTTACCAGATCTGAAGCCTTCAACCCCCCAGTCCATCTGATCCTGTAGGATTGTCCTCTTACCAGATCTGAAGCCTTCAACCCCCCAGTCCATCTGATCCGAGTAGGATTGTCCTCTTACCAGATCTGAAGCGTTCATCCCGTGTGTTGGTGGCCCGAGACTTGTTGTGTTTGGATCCTGGTGGAGCAGCCTGAGACAACATCTGGGTCCTGTTCTCCTTCTGCAGAGATGGTTCTACACAGAGACACAGTAACACACGATGAGACACATTTACCTCTAACCCTGACATGATGTCTGGACCCTGTTCTCTATCTACAGAGATGGTTCTACACAGAGACACAGTAACACACGATGAGACACATTTACCTCTAACCCTGACATGATGTCTGGACCCTGTTCTCTATCTACAGAGATGGTTCTACACAGAGACACAGTAACACACGATGAGACACATTTACCTCTAACCCTGACATGATGTCTGGACCCTGTTCTCTATCTACAGAGATGGTTCTACACAGAGACACAGTAACACACGATGAGACACATTTACCTCTAACCCTGACATGATGTCTGGACCCTGTTCTCTATCTACAGAGATGGTTCTACACAGAGACACAGTAACACACGATGAGACACATTTACCTCTAACCCTGACATGATGTCTGGATCCCGTTCTCTACCTACAGATATAGGGCTGGGCAATATGTCAAAAATTATACCATGTGTTTCACATTTGACGATATGACAGTATTTATGTTTTTGAATAATGCACGTTTTAAATATGCTTCATGAGTAGTTCATGACCCTGGTGTTTCAGGGAAATAAAATGATTATTCTAATTCTATAGTTGGAATATAGTGGGCAACACTGAGTACATTGTAGATTGACATGACAACAAATTCACTAATTGGATGCTACATAGTAACATATTCAAGCTTAGCCTATTCCTCTCTGTTCTAGAAGATACCGTTGCACACAAACATCATGCTGATCTAGGCCTACACCTGGTATCAGGCTGGATAAGATAGCTACGTTTGTTCTGACTTAGATTACATTTCGCTAACAAGCGAATAGCATTAGCGGCTAACCTGATTTATTTTCGACAAAACTTAAGAAAATACAGGGCTTGGTGTGGTAAGACGAGGGAGCAAGACAACTCAACACTACCCTAGACCCTGTAGCCCTAGACAACTCAACACTACCCTAGACCCTGTAGCCCTAGACAACTCAACCCTAGACCCTGTAGCCCTAGACAACTCAACCCTAGACCCTGTAGCCCTAGACAACTCAACACTACCCTAGACCCTGTAGCCCTAGACAACTCAACACTACCCTAGACCCTGTAGCCATAGACAACTCAACACTACCCTAGACCCTGTAGCCCTAGACAACTCAACACTACGCTAGACCCTGTAGCCCTAGACAACTCAACACTACCCTAGACCCTGTAGCCCTAGACAACTCAACACTACCCTAGACCCTGTAGCCATAGACAACTCAACCCTAGACCCTGTAGCCCTAGACAACTCAACCCTAGACCCTGTAGCCCTAGACAACTCAACTCAACCCTAGACCCTGTAGCCCTAGACAACTCAACTCAACCCTAGACCCTGTAGCCCTAGACAACTCAACACTACCCTAGACCATGTAGCCCTAGACAACTCAACACTACCCTAGACCCTGTAGCCCTAGACAACTCAACCCTAGACCCTGTAGCCCTAGACAACTCAACCCTAGACCCTGTAGCCCTAGACAACTCAACACTACCCTAGACCCTGTAGCCCTAGACAACTCAACCCTAGACCCTGTAGCCCTAGACAACTCAACCCTAGACCCTGTAGCCCTAGACAACTCAACACTACCCTAGACCCTGTAGCCCTAGACAACTCAACACTAGACCCTGTAGCCCTAGACAACTCAACACTAGACCCTGTAGCCCTAGACAACTCAACACTACCCTAGACCCTGTAGCCCTAGACAACTCAACACTAGACCCTGTAGCCCTAGACAACTCAACCCTAGACCCTGTAGCCCTAGACAACTCAACACAACCCTAGACCCTGTAGCCCTAGACAACTCAACACTACCCTAGACCCTGTAGCCCTAGACAACTCAACCCTAGACCCTGTAGCCCTAGACAACTCAACCCTAGACCCTGTAGCCCTAGACAACTCAACACTAGACCCTGTAGCCCTAGACAACTCAACTCAACCCTAGACCCTGTAGCCCTAGACAACTCAACACAACCCTAGACCCTGTAGCCCTAGACAACTCAACACTACCCTAGACAACTCAACACTACCCTAGACCCTGTAGCCCTAGACAACTCAACCCTAGACCCTGTAGCCCTAGACAACTCAACACTACCCTAGACCCTGTAGCCCTAGACAACTCAACACTACCCTAGACCCTGTAGCCCTAGACAACTCAACACTACCCTAGACCCTGTAGCCCTAGACAACTCAACACTACCCTAGACCCTGTAGCCCTAGACAACTCAACACTACCCTAGACCCTGTAGCCCTAGACAACTCAACACTACCCTAGACCCTGTAGCCCTAGACAACTCAACCCTAGACCCTGTAGCCCTAGACAACTCAACCCTAGACCCTGTAGCCCTAGACAACTCAACCCTAGACCCTGTAGCCCTAGACAACTCAACACAACCCTAGACCCTGTAGCCCTAGACAACTCAACACTACCCTAGACCCTGTAGCCCTAGACAACTCAACCCTAGACCCTGTAGCCCTAGACAACTCAACCCTAGACCCTGTAGCCCTAGACAACTCAACTCAACCCTAGACCCTGTAGCCCTAGACAACTCAACACTACCCTAGACCCTGTAGCCCTAGACAACTCAACACTACCCTAGACCCTGTAGCCCTAGACAACTCAACCCTAGACCCTGTAGCCCTAGACAACTCAACCCTAGACCCTGTAGCCCTAGACAACTCAACACTACCCTAGACCCTGTAGCCCTAGACAACTCAACCCTAGACCCTGTAGCCCTAGACAACTCAACACTAGACCCTGTAGCCCTAGACAACTCAACTCAACCCTAGACCCTGTAGCCCTAGACAACTCAACACAACCCTAGACCCTGTAGCCCTAGACAACTCAACACTACCCTAGACCCTGTAGCCCTAGACAACTCAACACTACCCTAGACCCTGTAGCCCTAGACAACTCAACACTACCCTAGACCCTGTAGCCCTAGACAACTCAACACTACCCTAGACCCTGTAGCCCTAGACAACTCAACCCTAGACCCTGTAGCCCTAGACAACTCAACTCAACCCTAGACCCTGTAGCCCTAGACAACTCAACACTACCCTAGACCCTGTAGCCCTAGACAACTCAACACTACCCTAGACCCTGTAGCCCTAGACAACTCAACACTACCCTAGACCCTGTAGCCCTAGACAACTCAACACTACCCTAGACCCTGTAGCCCTAGACAACTCAACACTACCCTAGACCCTGTAGCCATAGACAACTCAACCCTAGACCCTGTAGCCCTAGACAACTCAACCCTAGACCCTGTAGCCCTAGACAACTCAACACAACCCTAGACCCTGTAGCCCTAGACAACTCAACCCTAGACCCTGTAGCCCTAGACAACTCAACACTACCCTAGACCCTGTAGCCCTAGACAACTCAACCCTAGACCCTGTAGCCCTAGACAACTCAACCCTAGACCCTGTAGCCCTAGACAACTCAACACTACCCTAGACCCTGTAGCCCTAGACAACTCAACCCTAGACCCTGTAGCCCTAGACAACTCAACACTACCCTAGACCCTGTAGCCCTAGACAACACAACCCTAGACCCTGTAGCCCTAGACAACTCAACCCTAGACCCTGTAGCCCTAGACAACTCAACACAACCCTAGACCCTGTAGCCCTAGACAACTCAACACTACCCTAGACCCTGTAGCCCTAGACAACTCAACCCTAGACCCTGTAGCCCTAGACAACTCAACACTACCCTAGACCCTGTAGCCCTAGACAACTCAACCCTAGACCCTGTAGCCCTAGACAACTCAACCCTAGACCCTGTAGCCCTAGACAACTCAACCCTAGACCCTGTAGCCCTAGACAACTCAACCCTAGACCCTGTAGCCCTAGACAACTCAACCCTAGACCCTGTAGCCCTAGACAACTCAACACTAGACCCTGTAGCCCTAGACAACTCAACCCTAGACCCTGTAGCCCTAGACAACTCAACTCAACCCTAGACCCTGTAGCCCTAGACAACTCAACACAACCCTAGACCCTGTAGCCCTAGACAACTCAACACAACCCTAGACCCTGTAGCCCTAGACAACTCAACACTACCCTAGACCCTGTAGCCCTAGACAACTCAACACTACCCTAGACCCTGTAGCCCTAGACAACTCAACACTACCCTAGACCCTGTAGCCCTAGACAACTCAACCCTAGACCCTGTAGCCCTAGACAACTCAACCCTAGACCCTGTAGCCCTAGACAACTCAACCCTAGACCCTGTAGCCCTAGACAACTCAACCCTAGACCCTGTAGCCCTAGACAACTCAACCCTAGACCCTGTAGCCCTAGACAACTCAACACTAGACCCTGTAGCCCTAGACAACTCAACCCTAGACCCTGTAGCCCTAGACAACTCAACACTAGACCCTGTAGCCCTAGACAACTCAACCCTACCCTAGACCCTGTAGCCCTAGACAACTCAACCCTAGACCCTGTAGCCCTAGACAACTCAACCCTAGACCCTGTAGCCCTAGACAACTCAACTCAACCCTAGACCCTGTAGCCCTAGACAACTCAACACTACCCTAGACCCTGTAGCCCTAGACAACTCAACACTACCCTAGACCCTGTAGCCCTAGACAACTCAACACTACCCTAGACAACTCAACACTACCCTAGACCCTGTAGCCCTAGACAACTCAACCCTAGACCCTGTAGCCATAGACAACTCAACCCTAGACCCTGTAGCCCTAGACAACTCAACACTACCCTAGACCCTGTAGCCCTAGACAACTCAACACTACCCTAGACCATGTAGCCCTAGACAACTCAACACTAGACCCTGTAGCCCTAGACAACTCAACACTACCCTAGACCCTGTAGCCCTAGACAACTCAACCCTAGACCCTGTAGCCATAGACAACTCAACCCTAGACCCTGTAGCCCTAGACAACTCAACACTACCCTAGACCCTGTAGCCCTAGACAACTCAACACTACCCTAGACTAAAGGTCGACCGATTAATCGGAATGGCCGATTAATTAGGGCCGATTTCAAGTTTTCATAACAATCGGAAATCAGTATTTTTGGACACCGATTTATTATTATTTATTTTTTAAACCTTTATTTAACTAGGCAAGTCAATTAAGAACACGTTCTTATTTTCAATGACGGCCTAGGAACAGTGGGTTAACTGCCCTGTTCAGGGTTTGTACCTTGTCAGCTCGGGGATTCAATCTTGCAACCTTACGGTTAACTAGTCCAATGCTCTAACCACCTGCCTCTCATTGCACTCCACGAGGAGCCTGCCTGTTACGCGAATGCAGTAGAAGCCAAGGTAAGTTGCTAGCTAGCATTAAACTTATCTTATAAAACACAATCAATCAATCAACCATAATCACTAGTTAACTACACATAGTTGATGATATTACTAGTTTATCTAGCGTGTCCTGCATTGCATATATCGATGCGGTGTGCATTCGTGGAAAAAGGACTGTTGTTGCTCCAACGTGTACCTAACCATAAACATCAATGCCTTTCTTAAAATCAATACACAGAAATATATATTTTTAAACCTGCATATTTAGCTAAAAGAGATCCAGGTTAGCAGGCAATATTAACCAGGTGAAATTGTGTCACTTCTCTTGCGTTCATTGCACGCCGAGTCAGGCTATATGCGATAATTATAAACGTTTTGTTTTCGAAATGATAGTTTCCGGATTCAACCATATTAATGACCAAAGGCTCGTATTTCTGTGTGTTAATATGTAATAATTAAGTCTATGATTTGATATTGAACAACTACTCCAAGTCTCAGAGCGAGTGACGTTTGAAACGCTATTAGCGCGCACTCCGCTAACTAGCTAGCCATTTCACATCGATTACACCAGCCTAATCTCGGGAGTTGATAGGCTTGAAGTCATTAACAGCGCAATGCTTGAAGCACAGTGAAGAGCTGCTGGAAAAACGCACGAAAGTGCAAAAGTGAATCCCCGAGCTGACAAGGTAAAAATCTGTCGTTCTGCCCCTGAACAAGGCAGTTAACCCACCGTTACTAGGCCGTCATTGAAAATAAGAACGTGTTCTTAACTTCTTATGGCTGCAGGGGCAGTATTGAGTAGCTTGGATGAAAGGTGCACAGAGGTGCCCATAGTAAACTGCCTGCTCCTCAGTCCCAGTTGCTAATATATGCATATTATTACTCGTATTGGATAGAAAACACTCTGAAGTTTCTAAAACTGTTTGAATGATGTCTGTGAGTATAATAGAACTCAAATGGCAGGCAAGAACCTGAGAAAAAATCCAAACAGGAAGTGGGAATTCTGAGGTTGGCCGATTTTCAACCAAGACCCTATTGAATACACAGTGGGATACGGATGAGTTTGCACTTCCTACGGCTTCCACTAGATGTGAACAGTCTGTAGAACCTTGTCTGATGCCTCTACTGTGAAGTGGGGCCGAAGGAGACAGAAATGAGTCAGGTCTATCATGACCTGACCATGCGCGTTCACATGAGAGGGAGCTCTGTTCCATCGCACATCTGAAGTCAATGTAATTCTCCAGTTGGAACGTTACTGAAGATTTATGTTACTGAAGATCCCCTCTCTCCACTGGGATTCTCTGCCTCTAACCCTATTACAGGGGCTGAGTCACTGGCTTACTGGTGCTCTTTCATGCCGTCCCTAGGAGGGGTGCGTCACTTGAGTGGGTTGAGTCACTGACGTGATCTTCCTGTCTGGGTTGGCGCCCCCGCTTGGGTTGTGCCGTGGCGGAGATCTTTGTGGGCTATACTCGGCCTTGTCTCAGGATGGTAAGTTGGTGGTTGAAGATATCCCTCTAGTGGTGTGGGGGCTGTGCTTTGGCAAAGTGGGTGGGTTATATCCTTCCTGTTTGGCCCTGTCTGGGGGTATCATCGGATGGGGCCACAGTGTCTCCTGACCCCTCCTGTCTCAGCCTCCAGTATTTATGCTGCAGTAGTTTGTGTCGGGGGGCTAGGGTCAGTTGGTTATATCTGGAGTACTTCTCCTGTCTTATCCAGTGTCCTGTGTGAATTTAAGTATGCTCTCTCTAATTCTCTCTTTCTTTCTCTCTCTCTGGGGACCTGAGCCCTAGGACCATGCCTCAGGACTACCTGGCATGATGACTCCTTGCTGTCCCCGGTCCACCTGGCCTTGCTGCTGTTCCAGTTTCAACTGTTCTGCCTGCGGCTATGGAACCCTGACCTGTCCACCGGACGTGCTACCTGTCCCAGACCTGCTGTTTTCAACTCTCTAGAGACCGCAGGAGCGGTAGAGATACTCTGAATGATCGGCTATGAAAAGCCAACTGACATTTACTCCTTAGGTTCTGACTTGCTGCACCCTCGACAACTACTGTGATTATTATTATTTGACCATGCTGGTCATTTATGAACATTTGAACATCTTGGCCATGTTCTGTTATAATCTCCACCCGGCACAGCCAGAAGAGGACTGGCCACCCCACATAGCCTGGTTCCTCTCTAGGTTTCTTCCTAGGTTTTGGCCTTTCTTGGGAGTTTTTCCTAGCCAACGTGCTTCTACACCTGCATTGCTTGCTTTTTGGGGTTTTAGGCTGGGTTTCTGTACAGCACTGAGATATCATCTGATGTACGAAGAGCTATATAAATACATTTGATTTGATTTATGTTAAAAACATTCTAAAGATTGATTCAATACATTGTTTGACATGTTTCTACTGACTGTTACAGAACTTTTTGACATTTCGTCTGCTTTTAGTGAACGCGCTTCCTGACTTTGGATTTGTTTACCAAACACGCTAACAAAAATAGCTATTTGGACATAAATGATGGACATTACCGAATGAAACAAACATTTCTTGTGGAAGTGGGAGTCCTGGGAGTGCATTCCGACGAAGATCACCAAAGTGAAGATTTATAATGCTTTTTATGAGTTTTGTTGACTGCACAATTTAGCGGGTAACTGTATGGCTTCCTTTTGTGGCTGAACGCTGTTCTCAGATTATTGAATATTGTGCTTTTGCCGTAAAGCTTTTTGAAATCTGACACAGCGGTTGCATTAAGAACAAGTGTATCTTTAATTCTATGTAAAACATGTATCTTTCATCAAAGTCTATGATGAGTATTTCTGTTATTTGACGTGGCTCTCTGCAATTTCTCCGGATATTTTGGAGGCATTTCTGAACATGGCGCCAATGTAAACGAAGGTTTTTGGATATAAATATGAACTTTATCGAACAAAACATATATGTATTGTGTAACATGAAGTCCCATGAGTGTCATCTGATGAAGAGCATCAAAGGTTAGTGATTAATTTTATCTCTATTTGTGCTTTTTGTGACTCCTGTCTTTTGCTGGAAAAATGACTGTTTGTCTGTGATTTTGCGGTGACCTAACAATCGTTTGTGGTGCTTTCGCTGAAAAGCCTATTTGAAATCGGACACTTTGGTGGGATTAACAACAAGATTATCTTTAAAATGGTATAAAACACATATATGTTTGAGGAATGTTAATTATGAGATTTCTGTTGTTTGAATTTGGCGCCCTGCACTTTCACTGGCTGTTGTCATATCATCCCGTTAACGGGATTGCAGCCATAAGAACTGACTTGCCTAGTTAAATAAAGGCGTAAAAAAATAAAACATTTAAGAAATTGGCCAAATTGGTGTACAAAAATACCGATTTCTGATTGTTATGAAAACTTGAAATCGGCCCTAATTAATCGGCCATTCCGATTAATCGGTTGACCTCTACTACAGACCCCTAGCACTCACATCCATAGCCACGAAGTGCTTTGAAAGGCAGGTAATGACTCACATCAACACCATTATCCCAGAAACACTAGACCCACTCCAATGCAATCTATTGCACTCCACCCTGCCCTTTCCCACCTGGACAAAAGGAGCACCTATGTGAGAATGCTGTTCATTAACTACAGCTCAGCGTTCAACACCATAGTGCCCATGAAGCTCATCACTAAGCTAAGGACCCTGGGACTAAACACCTCCCTCTGCAACTGGATCCTGGACTTCCTGACGGGCCGCCCCCAGGTGGTAAGGGAAGGTAGCAACACATCCGCCACGCTGATCCTCAACACCAGGGGTGCGTGCTCAGTCCCCTCCTGTACTCCCTGTTCACCCACGACTGCATGACCAGGCATGACTCCAACACCATCATTACGTTTGCAGACGACACAAAAGTGGTAGGCCTGATCACCGACAACGACGAGACAGCCTATAGGGAGGTCAGAGACCTGGCCGGGTGGTACCAGAATAACAACCTATCCCTCAACGTAACCAAGACTAAGGAGATGATTGTGGACTACAGGAAAAGGAAGACGGAGCACGTCCCCATTCTCATCGACGGGGCTGTAGTGGAGCAGGTTGAGAGCTTCAAGTTCCTTGGTGTCCACATCACCAACAAACTATCATGGTCCAAACACACCAAGACAGTCGTGATGAGGGCACAACAAAGCCTATTCCCCCTCAGGAAACTAAAAAGATTTGGCATGGGTTAGGGTTAGAGATCGTCAAAAGGTTCTACAGCTGCAATATCGAGAGCATCCTGACTGGTTGCATCACTGCCTGGAATGGCAATTGCTCGGCACTACAGAGGGTAGTGCGTACGGCCCAGTACATCACTGGGGCTAAGCTGCCTGCCATCCAGGACCTCTACACCAGGCGGTGTCAGAGGAAGGCCCTAAAAATTGTCAAAGACCCCAGCCGCCTCAGTCATAGACTGTTCTCTCTACTACCACATGGCAAGTGGTACCGGAGTACCAAGTCTAGGACAAAAAGGCTTCTCAACAGTTTTTACCCACAAGCCATAAGACTCCTGAACAGGTAATCAAATGGCTACCCCCCCAACCCCTCTTTTTACGCTGCTGCTACTCTCTGTTTATCATATATGCATAGTCACTTTAACTATACATTCATGTACATACTACCTCAAATTGGCCCGACCAACCAGTGCTCCCGCACATTGGCTAACCGGGCTATCTGCATTGTGTCCCGCCACCCCCTCTTTTACGCTACTGCTACTCTGTTCATCATATATGCATAGTCACTTTAACCATATCTACATGTACATACTACCTCAATCAGCCTGACTAACCGGTGTCTGTATGTAGCCTCTCTACTGCATATAGCCTCTCTACTGCATATAGCCTCTCTACTGCATATAGCCTCGCTACTGCATATAGCCTCGCTACTGCATATAGCCTCGCTACTGCATATAGCCTCGCTACTGCATATAGCCTCGCTACTGCATATAGCCTCTCTACTGCATATAGCCTCTCTACTGCATATAGCCTCGCTACTGCATATAGCCTCGCTACTGCATATAGCCTCGCTACTGCATATAGCCTCTCTACTGCATATAGCCTCGCTACTGCATATAGCCTCTCTACTGCATATAGCCTCTCTACTGCATATAGCCTCGCTACTGCATATAGCCTCGCTACTGCATATAGCCTCTCTACTGCATATAGCCTCTCTACTGCATATAGCCTCTCTACTGCATATAGCCTCTCTACTGCATATAGCCTCGCTACTGCATATAGCCTCTCTACTGCATATAGCCTCTCTACTGCATATAGCCTCGCTACTGCATATAGCCTCGCTACTGCATATAGCCTCGCTACTGCATATAGCCTCTCTACTGCATATAGCCTCTCTACTGCATATAGCCTCTCTACTGCATATAGCCTCGCTACTGCATATAGCCTCGCTACTGCATATAGCCTCGCTACTGCATATAGCCTCTCTACTGCATATAGCCTCGCTACTGCATATAGCCTCTCTACTGCATATAGCCTCTCTACTGCATATAGCCTCTCTACTGCATATAGCCTCTCTACTGCATATAGCCTCTCTACTGCATATAGCCTCTCTACTGCATATAGCCTCGCTACTGCATATAGCCTCTCTACTGCATATAGCCTCGCTACTGCATATAGCCTCTCTACTGCATATAGCCTCTCTACTGCATATAGCCTCTCTACTGCATATAGCCTCGCTACTGCATATAGCCTCGCTACTGCATATAGCCTCTCTACTGCATATAGCCTCTCTACTGCATATAGCCTCTCTACTGCATATAGCCTCTCTACTGCATATAGCCTCTCTACTGCATATAGCCTCTCTACTGCATATAGCCTCTCTACTGCATATAGCCTCTCTACTGCATATAGCCTCTCTACTGCATATAGCCTCGCTACTGCATATAGCCTCGCTACTGCATATAGCCTCTCTACTGCATATAGCCTGTCTTTTTACTGCATATAGCCTCACTACTGCATATAGCCTGTCTACTGCATATAGCCTCACTACTGCATATAGCCTCTCTACTGCATATAGCCTCTCTACTGCATATAGCCTCTCTACTGCATATAGCCTCTCTACTGCATATAGCCTCTCTACTGCATATAGCCTCTCTACTGCATATAGCCTCTCTACTGCATATAGCCTCTCTACTGCATATAGCCTCTCTACTGCATATAGCCTCTCTACTGCATATAGCCTCTCTACTGCATATAGCCTCTCTACTGCATATAGCCTCTCTACTGCATATAGGCTCTCTAATGCATATAGCCTCTCTACTGCATATAGCCTCTCTACTGCATATAGGCTCTCTAATGCATATAGGCTCTCTACTGCATATAGCCTCTCTACTGCATATAGCCTCTCTACTGCATATAGCCTCTCTACTGCATATAGCCTCGCTACTGCATATAGCCTCGCTACTGCATATAGCCTCGCTACTGCATATAGCCTCGCTACTGCATATAGCCTCGCTACTGCATATAGCCTCGCTACTGCATATAGGCTCTCTAATGCATATAGCCTCTCTAATGCATATAGCCTCTCTAATGCATATAGCCTCGCTACTGCATATAGCCTCGCTACTGCATATAGCCTCGCTACTGCATATAGCCTCGCTACTGCATATAGCCTCGCTACTGCATATAGCCTCGCTACTGCATATAGCCTCGCTACTGCATATAGCCTCGCTACTGCATATAGCCTCGCTACTGCATATAGCCTCGCTACTGCATATAGCCTCGCTACTGCATATAGCCTCGCTACTGCATATAGCCTCGCTACTGCATATAGCCTCGCTACTGCATATAGCCTCTCTACTGCATATAGCCTCTCTACTGTATATAGCCTCTCTACTGTATATAGCCTCTCTACTGTATATAGCCTCTCTACTGTATATAGCCTCGCTACTGTATATAGCCTCTCTACTGTATATAGCCTGTCTTTTTACTGTTGTTTTATTTCTTTACCTACCTATTGTTCACCTAACACCTTTTTTGCACTATTGGTTAGAGCCTGTAAGTAAACATTTCACTGTAAGGTCTACACCTGTTGTATTCGGCGCACGTGACAAATAAACTTTGATTTGATCTGAGGGATGTAGGGGGCCAGCAGCTTGGCTTTCTACCAGGTGAGGCATCTTACCTTGAATCTGAGGGATGTAGGGGGCCAGCAGCTTGGCTTTCTACCAGGTGAGGCATCTTACCTTGAATCTGAGGGATGTAGGGGGCCAGCAGCTTGGCTTTCTACCAGGTGAGGCATCTTACCTTGAATCTGAGGGATGTAGGGGGCCAGCAACTTGGCTTTCTACCAGGTGAGGCATCTTACCTTGTATCTGAGGGATGTAGGGGGCCAGCAGCTTGGCTTTCTACCAGGTGAGGCATCTTACCTTGAATCTGAGGGATGTAGGGGGCCAGCAGCTTGGCTCTCTACCAGGTGAGGCATCTTACCTTGTATCTGAGGGATGTAGGGGGCCAGCAGCTTCGCTTTCTACCAGGTGAGGCATCTTACCTTGAATCTGAGGGATGTAGGGGGCCAGCAGCTTGGCTTTCTACCAGGTGAGGCATCTTACCTTGTATCTGAGGGATGTAGGGGGCCAGCAGCTTGGCTTTCTACCAGGTGAGGCATCTTACCTTGAATCTGAGGGATGTAGGGGGCCAGCAGCTTGGCTTTCTACCAGGTGAGGCATCTTACCTTGAATCTGAGGGATGTAGGGGGCCAGCAGCTTGGCTTTCTACCAGGTGAGGCATCTTACCTTGAATCTGAGGGATGTAGGGGGCCAGCAGCTTGGCTTTCTACCAGGTGAGGCATCTTACCTTGAATCTGAGGGATGTAGGGGGCCAGCAGCTTGGCTTTCTACCAGGTGAGGCATCTTACCTTGAATCTGAGGGATGTAGGGGGCCAGCAACTTGGCTTTCTACCAGGTGAGGCATCTTACCTTGTATCTGAGGGATGTAGGGGGCCAGCAGCTTGGCTTTCTACCAGGTGAGGCATCTTACCTTGAATCTGAGGGATGTAGGGGGCCAGCAGCTTGGCTCTCTACCAGGTGAGGCATCTTACCTTGTATCTGAGGGATGTAGGGGGCCAGCAGCTTGGCTTTCTACCAGGTGAGGCATCTTACCTTGAATCTGAGGGATGTAGGGGGCCAGCAGCTTGGCTTTCTACCAGGTGAGGCATCTTACCTTGTATCTGAGGGATGTAGGGGGCCAGCAGCTTGGCTTTCTACCAGGTGAGGCATCTTACCTTGAATCTGAGGGATGTAGGGGGCCAGCAGCTTGGCTTTCTACCAGGTGAGGCATCTTACCTTGAATCTGAGGGATGTAGGGGGCCAGCAGCTTGGCTTTCTACCAGGTGAGGCATCTTACCTTGAATCTGAGGGATGTAGGGGGCCAGCAGCTTGGCTTTCTACCAGGTGAGGCATCTTACCTTGAATCTGAGGGATGTAGGGGGCCAGCAGCTTGGCTTTCTACCAGGTGAGGCATCTTACCTTGAATCTGAGGGATGTAGGGGGCCAGCAGCTTGGCTTTCTACCAGGTGAGGCATCTTACCTTGAATCTGAGGGATGTAGGGGGCCAGCAGCTTGGCTTTCTACCAGGTGAGGCATCTTACCTTGAATCTGAGGGATGTAAGGGGCCAGCAGCTTGGCTCTCTACCAGGTGAGGCATCTTACCTTGAATCTGAGGGATGTAGGGGGCCAGCAACTTGGCTTTCTACCAGATGAGGCATCTTACCTTGAATCTGAGGGATGTAGGGGGCCAGCAGCTTGGCTTTCTACCAGGTGAGGCATCTTACCTTGAATCTGAGGGATGTAGGGGGCCAGCAGCTTGGCTTTCTACCAGGTGAGGCATCTTACCTTGAATCTGAGGGATGTAGGGGGCCAGCAGCTTGGCTTTCTACCAGGTGAGGCATCTTACCTTGTATCTGAGGGATGTAGGGGGCCAGCAGCTTGGCTTTCTACCAGGTGAGGCATCTTACCTTGAATCTGAGGGATGTAGGGGGCCAGCAGCTTGGCTTTCTACCAGGTGAGGCATCTTACCTTGAATCTGAGGGATGTAGGGGCCCAGCAGCTTGGCTCTCTACCAGGTGAGGCATCTTACCTTGAATCTGAGGGATGTAGGGGGCCAGCAGCTTGGCTTTCTACCAGATGAGGCATCTTACCTTGAATCTGAGGGATGTAGGGGGCCAGCAGCTTGGCTTTCTACCAGGTGAGGCATCTTACCTTGAATCTGAGGGATGTAGGGGGCCAGCAGCTTGGCTTTCTACCAGGTGAGGCATCTTACCTTGTATCTGAGGGATGTAGGGGGCCAGCAGCTTGGCTTTCTACCAGGTGAGGCATCTTACCTTGAATCTGAGGGATGTAGGGGGCCAGCAGCTTGGCTCTCTTCTTCTCATATCCCTTCTGTGTGATGTCCCCTGGAGAGACAGAGAGAGGAGACAGTGGTGAGTCACTGGCCCACATGGCCATCAGATAAGATGTGTGGTCTTGACATGGTGTGTACAGTGTGTGATTGCCTGTGTGCGCCACCGCCACAAAAAGCACCCAATCCAGCCTCTAGCGCTGGCACCACAGAGCACCAAGAGGCCACGGGATGTCACCCCCCTCCCCAAATGAACATCTCTGGGACAAGGACAATGACTGTGTTGTGATATCCAGAGACCAAAGTCCATCTGGTCTGGTCTAGTCTGGGACACAGCAGTATAATACTCTAAACTCTGTAGCCTTACAAATCCTGCTTCCTAACTTAAAACACATAAACTCCCTCCCAAGTCCTTTGTCTTTATTGTCACAAACACCCTCCCATCCAGAGTGCACTGAGCCTATAAACATCAGGGATGCCAACTGCTGAGGGACCAATATGGTGACACTTTCTGCACTGAAACATGTAATAAATCCCTGCAGGGGGAAATGCAGGTTGTAACTAATTAAACAACAAATAATATGGTCTACATCACAGGTGTCAAACTCATTCCACGGGGGGCCAAGTGTCTGCGGGTTTTCGCTCCTCCCTTGTACTTGATTGATGAATTAACATCACTAATTAGTTAGGAACTCCCCACACCTGGTTGTCTAGGGCTTTATTGAAAGGAAAAACCAAAAACCTGCAGACACTAGGCCCTCCGTGGAATGAGTTTGACACCCCTGGTCTACATGATCAGTCTCTGTGTGTAAAATAAAAAGTGGTTCATGTGAACCGAACTCACAGCTAAAATATGTAAAGAAAGCAATCCAATGTTATTTGTTGCCCAGACTTTACTGCAAATGACACTCAAGTCTTGAGACAAAAACAACACTAATATTGCAGTTACCCTGACAGCCTTTAGAACGCTTGTTACCCTGACAGCCTTTAGAACGCTTGTTACCATGACAGCCTTTAGAACGCTTGTTACCCTGACAGCCTTTAGAACGCTTGTTACCATGACAGCCTTTAGAACGCTTGTTACCATGACAGCCTTTAGAACGCTTGTTACCATGACAGCCTTTAGAACGCTTGTGACCACACCTAAATATTACACTTGGAGGGAAAAACATCTTAAGGTAGAAATAGAATGAAACAAACAGGCTACGCGCGACGTCGCTCCAGCGGACGAGGCTACGCGCGACGTCGCTCCAGCGGACGAGGCTACGCGCGACGTCGCTCCAGCGGACGAGGCTACGCGCGACGTCTCTCCAGCGGACGAGGCTACGCGCGACGTCGCTCCAGCGGACGAGGCTACGCGCGACGTCGCTCCAGCGGACGAGGCTACGCGCGACGTCGCTCCAGCGGACGAGGATACGCGTGTGCAAAAATAACTTTCACTGAGTAAATATTTTTATAATCACTCACACAAATTCAACACAAAAGCAATATCTTTGGTCTGCACATTATCACATTGTACACTTTCTTCCTGTGGACATCTGTTCTACAATGTGCCAGAAGAACATGACACCCTTTGTTGGCATAACTGATCTCTTTAACCCAGAGAGTACACCTTGCATACCCCTTTAACCCAGAGAGTACACCTGGCATACCCCTTTAATCCAGAGTACACCTGGCATACCCCTTTAATCCAGAGAGTACACCTGGCATACCCCTTTAATCCAGAGAGTACACCTGGCATACCCCTTTAATCCAGAGAGTACACCTGGCATACCCCTTTTACCCAGAGAGTACACCTGGCATACCCCTTTTACCCAGAGAGTACACCTGGCATACCCCTTTAATCCAGAGAGTACACCTGGCATACCCCTTTAATCCAGAGAGTACACCTGGCATACCCCTTTAATCCAGAGAGTACACTTGGCATACCCCTTTAATCCAGAGAGTACACCTGGCATACCCCTTTAATCCAGAGAGTACACCTGGCATACCCCTTTAATCCAGAGAGTACACCTGGCATACCCCTTTAACCCAGAGTGTACACCTGGCATACCCCTTTAATCCAGAGTACACCTGGCATACCCCTTTAATCCAGAGAGTACACCCGGCATACCCCTTTAATCCAGAGAGTACACCCGGCATACCCCTTTAATCCAGAGAGTACACCCGGCATACCCCTTTAATCCAGAGAGTACACCCGGCATACCCCTTTAATCCAGAGAGTACACCCGGCATACCCCTTTAATCCAGAGAGTACACCCGGCATACCCCTTTAATCCAGAGAGTACACCCGGCATACCCCTTTAATCCAGAGAGTACACCCGGCATACCACTTTAATCCAGAGAGTACACCCGGCATACCCCTTTAATCCAGAGAGTACACCCGGCATACCCCTTTAATCCAGAGAGTACACCCGGCATACCCCTTTAATCCAGAGAGTACACCTGGCATACCCCTTTAATCCAGAGAGTACACCTGGCATACCCCTTTAATCCAGAGAGTACACCTGGCATACCCCTTTAAATCCAGAGAGTACACCTGGCATACCCCTTTTACCCAGAGAGTACACCTGGCATACCCCTTTTACCCAGAGAGTACACCTGGCATACCCCTTTTACCCAGAGAGTACACCTGGCATACCCCTTTAATCCAGAGAGTACACCTGGCATACCCCTTTAATCCAGAGAGTACACCTGGCATACCCCTTTAATCCAGAGAGTACACCTGGCATACCCCTTTTACCCAGAGAGTACACCTGGCATACCCCTTTTACCCAGAGAGTACACCTGGCATACCCCTTTTACCCAGAGAGTACACCTGGCATACCCCTTTAATCCAGAGAGTACACCTGGCATACCCCTTTAATCCAGAGAGTACACCTGGCATACCCCTTTAATCCAGAGAGTACACCTGGCATACCCCTTTAATCCAGAGAGTACACTTGGCATACCCCTTTAATCCAGAGAGTACACCTGGCATACCCCTTTAATCCAGAGAGTACACCTGGCATACCCCTTTAATCCAGAGAGTACACCTGGCATACCCCTTTAATCCAGAGAGTACACCTGGCATACCCCTTTAATCCAGAGAGTACACCTGGCATACCCCTTTAATCCAGAGTACACCTGGCATACCCCTTTAATCCAGAGAGTACACCTGGCATACCCCTTTTACCCAGAGAGTACACCTGGCATACCCCTTTAATCCAGAGAGTACACCTGGCATACCCCTTTTACCCACTGTATTGACGAGGGAAAGTGTGTGGTGTTCCTTACACCTCTATAGTGACATCCAGTTTAAACCAGGCCCAGCTCCAGCTACACTTGATCCCTGAATCCACTTGTTTAACAAGCAACTCCTCATTTTTCACCTAATTCTCTCATTATGAAAATTAACCTAATTCTCTCATTCTGAAAATTAACCACATACTGTAGAGAGAAAACATTACTTTACAGATAACTCGTTAACTACTAACATCTCATACAGATTGCCAGGGTCCAGTAAGCATCTAACCCGTTATAACTTGTGGAAGGGAAAGAGTTGTATACCAGTTAATACTGTAGTGAATTGGTCAGGTTACTAACGTTAGCTCATCTGATGTTGTAGCGTTAGTTGTCTGACTATATTAGCCAGCTAATTTTCACACCATAAACTCAATGTTTTGATCAGATAAGTAGGCTAATGTTGCTCAACATTTCACTGGCTAGCTAACGAGGTTAATTTGATCCAGCTAGCAAGATACTTAACAATGCTAACAATACTTGTTTAAACCACACTTTCTCCCTCATCTCAAACTTTCTAAATGCCAGTGGTTTTTCGGTTACAGCTCATTAAGTATGCTTCATCACCTCAATCGCATGGTATGCTTTCACTGTAAAGCCTATTGTAAATTGGACAATGCAGTTAGATAAATTCTTGTTCAAGGTTTTAACCGATAAGATACTTGTATGTTCATAAATGTCTAATATTATGATCATTTATTTGAATTGCGCGCCCTCCAGTTTCACCGGATGTTGTCAACAGGTCAACGGGACGTCTAGCACTAACATGACACTGAAAATCAGAGAACCAAGTCCAGCTGATGCTGTGATGTATCAGAGCCACCAACAGAGGGCACCAGAGGTACATGCTGTGATGTGTCAGAGCCACCAACAGAGGGCACCAGAGGTACATGCTGTGACGTGTCAGAGCCACCAACAGAGGGCACCAGAGGTACATGCTGTGACGTGTCAGAGCCACCAACAGAGGGCACCAGATGTACATGCTGTGATGTGTCAGAGCCACCAACAGAGGGCACCAGAGGTACATGCTGTGATGTGTCAGAGCCACCAACAGAGGGCACCAGAGGTACATGCTGTGATGTGTCAGAGCCACCAACAGAGGGCACCAGAGGTACATGCTGTGACGTGTCAGAGCCACCAACAGAGGGCACCAGAGGTACATGCTGTGATGTGTCAGAGCCACCAACAGAGGGCACCAGAGGTACATGCTGTGATGTGTCAGAGCCACCAACAGAGGGCACCAGATGTACATGCTGTGACGTGTCAGAGCCACCAACAGAGGGCACCAGAGGTACATGCTGTGATGTGTCAGAGCCACCAACAGAGGGCACCAGAGGTACATGCTGTGACGTGTCAGAGCCACCAACAGAGGGCACCAGATGTACATGCTGTGATGTGTCAGAGCCACCAACAGAGGGCACCAGAGGTACATGCTGTGATGTGTCAGAGCCACCAACAGAGGGCACCAGAGGTACATGCTGTGACGTGTCAGAGCCACCAACAGAGGGCACCAGAGGTACATGCAGTTTCTCCAGTCAGCGCCACGCCTCACTACCCCTTCCTGGGGATCACCCTCTCCTCCTTCCTTCCCCTCCTTCCTCTCCTTCCTTCCTTCCTTCCCCTCCTTCCTTCTTTCCCCTCCTTCCTTCCCCTCCTTCCCCTCCTTCCTTCCTTCCCCTCCTTCCTTCCTTCCCCTCCTTCCTTCCTTCCTTCCCCTCCTTCCTTCCTTCCTTCCCCTCCTTCCTTCCTTCCCCTCCTTCCTTCCTTCCCCTCCTTCCTTCCTTCCCCTCCTTCCTTCCTTCCCCTCCTTCCTTCCTTCCCCTCCTCTCTCATCTCCCCAACATGTCTCTATTAGTCACTGTCAGTCCCTATCCACACTGCTGGTCCAGCCTCTCCTCCAGCCCATTCACAGATCCATCTGGCTGGGGCAACTGTGGGCTTGGTGGCTAGGTGAAGGAAGAGCAGATTTCTGGCAGGGCATCGTACTGACATTTACAGGGCTTTATATTGAGAGGCTGGATGGCATTGGCCCCTCCTCCCCTCAGCCCATCAACACCCCATCTGAGCCTCACCCCGGGTGGTGTGTTGTCCTCTTAATGAGACCAGAAGCTAATCTTTTTCCTGCTCCACCCACTCCTCTCAAACTGGAACGTGTCATTAATCACTGGGACCATTTAGCCTAGATACAGAAAACTGACGTTCTATTACAAACAAAAAATGAATCCTTAACCAAAGCAAACATTCACGCATGACCAAGTCGCTTTGGATAAAAGCATCTGCCAAAATGGTATATTATTATAAATCCAGAGACACACGGAGGCTAGGTAACTGGGACTCTAGTTGCCAAATGGTATATTATTATAAATCCAGAGACACACGGAGGCTAGGTAACTGGGACTCTAGTCAGCTGTTTCCTGGAAAATATTTCTGTTCCTTTAAGACATCAGAATGCTGAGAGAGCATGACCGAGTGACTGATGAAGCCTGTTCCTTTAAGACATCAGAATGCTGAGAGAGCATGACCGAGTGACTGATGAAGCCTGTTCCTTTAAGACAGAATGCTGAGAGAGCATGACCGAGTGACTGATGAAGCCTGTTCCTTTAAGACATCAGAATGCTGAGAGAGCATGACCGAGTGACTGATGAAGCCTGTTCCTTTAAGACATCAGAATGCTGAGAGAGCATGACCGAGTGACTGATGAAGCCTGTTCCTTTAAGACATCAGAATGCTGAGAGAGCATGACCGAGTGACTGATGAAGCCTGTTCCTTTAAGACATCAGAATGCTGAGAGAGCATGACCGAGTGACTGATGAAGCCTGTTCCTTTAAGACATCAGAATGCTGAGAGAGCATGACCGAGTGACTGATGAAGCCTGTTCCTTTAAGACATCAGAATGCTGAGAGAGCATGACCGAGTGACTGATGAAGCCTGTTCCTTTAAGACAGAATGCTGAGAGAGCATGACCGAGTGACTGATGAAGCCTGTTCCTTTAAGACATCAGAATGCTGAGAGAGCATGACCGAGTGACTGATGAAGCCTGTTCCTTTAAGACAGAATGCTGAGAGAGCATGACCGAGTGACTGATGAAGCCTGTTCCTTTAAGACAGAATGCTGAGAGAGCATGACCGAGTGACTGATGAAGCCTGTTCCTTTAAGACATCAGAATGCTGAGAGAGCATGACCGAGTGACTGATGAAGCCTGTTCCTTTAAGACATCAGAATGCTGAGAGAGCATGACCGAGTGACTGATGAAGCCTGTTCCTTTAAGACATCAGAATGCTAAGAGAGCATGACCGAGTGACTGATGAAGCCTGTTCCTTTAAGACATCAGAATGCTGAGAGAGCATGACCGAGTGACTGATGAAGCCTGTTCCTTTAAGACAGAATGCTGAGAGAGCATGACCGAGTGACTGATGAAGCCTGTTCCTTTAAGACATCAGAATGCTGAGAGAGCATGACCGAGTGACTGATGAAGCCTGTTCCTTTAAGACATCAGAATGCTGAGAGAGCATGACCGAGTGACTGATGAAGCCTGTTCCTTTAAGACATCAGAATGCTGAGAGAGCATGACCGAGTGACTGATGAAGCCTGTTCCTTTAAGACATCAGAATGCTGAGAGAGCATGACCGAGTGACTGATGAAGCCTGTTCCTTTAAGACATCAGAATGCTGAGAGAGCATGACCGAGTGACTGATGAAGCCTGTTCCTTTAAGACAGAATGCTGAGAGAGCATGACCGAGTGACTGATGAAGCCTGTTCCTTTAAGACAGAATGCTGAGAGAGCATGACCGAGTGACTGATGAAGCCTGTTCCTTTAAGACAGAATGCTGAGAGAGCATGACCGAGTGACTGATGAAGCCTGTTCCTTTAAGACAGAATGCTGAGAGAGCATGACCGAGTGACTGATCCTTTAAGACATCAGAATGCTGAGAGAGCATGACCGAGTGACTGATGAAGCCTGTTCCTTTAAGACATCAGAATGCTGAGAGAGCATGACCGAGTGACTGATGAAGCCTGTTCCTTTAAGACAGAATGCTGAGAGAGCATGACCGAGTGACTGATGAAGCCTGTTCCTTTAAGACATCAGAATGCTGAGAGAGCATGACCGAGTGACTGATGAAGCCTGTTCCTTTAAGACATCAGAATGCTGAGAGAGCATGACCGAGTGACTGATGAAGCCTGTTCCTTTAAGACATCAGAATGCTGAGAGAGCATGACCGAGTGACTGATGAAGCCTGTTCCTTTAAGACATCAGAATGCTGAGAGAGCATGACCGAGTGACTGATGAAGCCTGTTCCTTTAAGACATCAGAATGCTGAGAGAGCATGACCGAGTGACTGATGAAGCCTGTTCCTTTAAGACAGAATGCTGAGAGAGCATGACCGAGTGACTGATGAAGCCTGTTCCTTTAAGACAGAATGCTGAGAGAGCATGACCGAGTGACTGATGAAGCCTGTTCCTTTAAGACATCAGAATGCTGAGAGAGCATGACCGAGTGACTGATGAAGCCTGTTCCTTTAAGACATCAGAATGCTGAGAGAGCATGACCGAGTGACTGATGAAGCCTGTTCCTTTAAGACAGAATGCTGAGAGAGCATGACCGAGTGACTGATGAAGCCTGTTCCTTTAAGACAGAATGCTGAGAGAGCATGACCGAGTGACTGATGAAGCCTGTTCCTTTAAGACAGAATGCTGAGAGAGCATGACCGAGTGACTGATGAAGCCTGTTCCTTTAAGACATCAGAATGCTGAGAGAGCATGACCGAGTGACTGATGAAGCCTGTTCCTTTAAGACATCAGAATGCTGAGAGAGCATGACCGAGTGACTGATGAAGCCTGTTCCTTTAAGACAGAATGCTGAGAGAGCATGACCGAGTGACTGATGAAGCCTGTTCCTTTAAGACAGAATGCTGAGAGAGCATGACCGAGTGACTGATGAAGCCTGTTCCTTTAAGACAGAATGCTGAGAGAGCATGACCGAGTGACTGATGAAGCCTGTTCCTTTAAGACAGAATGCTGAGAGAGCATGACCGAGTGACTGATGAAGCCTGTTCCTTTAAGACAGAATGCTGAGAGAGCATGACCGAGTGACTGATGAAGCCTGTTCCTTTAAGACAGAATGCTGAGAGAGCATGACCGAGTGACTGATGAAGCCTGTTCCTTTAAGACATCAGAATGCTGAGAGAGCATGACCGAGTGACTGATGAAGCCTGTTCCTTTAAGACATCAGAATGCTGAGAGAGCATGACCGAGTGACTGATGAAGCCTGTTCCTTTAAGACAGAATGCTGAGAGAGCATGACCGAGTGACTGATGAAGCCTGTTCCTTTAAGACAGAATGCTGAGAGAGCATGACCGAGTGACTGATGAAGCCTGTTCCTTTAAGACAGAATGCTGAGAGAGCATGACCGAGTGACTGATGAAGCCTGTTCCTTTAAGACAGAATGCTGAGAGAGCATGACCGAGTGACTGATGAAGTCTGTTCCTTTAAGACAGAATGCTGAGAGAGCATGACCGAGTGACTGATGAAGCCTGTTCCTTTAAGACAGAATGCTGAGAGAGCATGACCGAGTGACTGATGAAGCCTGTTCCTTTAAGACAGAATGCTGAGAGAGCATGACCGAGTGACTGATGAAGCCTGTTCCTTTAAGACATCAGAATGCTGAGAGAGCATGACCGAGTGACTGATGAAGCCTGTTCCTTTAAGACATCAGAATGCTGAGAGAGCATGACCGAGTGACTGATGAAGCCTGTTCCTTTAAGACAGAATGCTGAGAGAGCATGACCGAGTGACTGATGAAGCCTGTTCCTTTAAGACAGAATGCTGAGAGAGCATGACCGAGTGACTGATGAAGCCTGTTCCTTTAAGACAGAATGCTGAGAGAGCATGACCGAGTGACTGATGAAGCCTGTTCCTTTAAGACAGAATGCTGAGAGAGCATGACCGAGTGACTGATGAAGCCTGTTCCTTTAAGACAGAATGCTGAGAGAGCATGACCGAGTGACTGATGAAGCCTGTTCCTTTAAGACAGAATGCTGAGAGAGCATGACCGAGTGACTGATGAAGTCTGTTCCTTTAAGACAGAATGCTGAGAGAGCATGACCGAGTGACTGATGAAGCCTGTTCCTTTAAGACAGAATGCTGAGAGAGCATGACCGAGTGACTGATGAAGCCTGTTCCTTTAAGACAGAATGCTGAGAGAGCATGACCGAGTGACTGATGAAGCCTTGACAGATTCATGACTGTATGAACCTGTACCTAAGTGTGATGCTGCTGTGACCGCAAAAGTATTTAAATGTTATGTTACAAACGCCGACTACAACAAGTGGACTTTACTGTGAAATGCTAACTGACAAGCTCTTTCCCAGCAATGCAGTTAAAAAGTAAATTAACAAATAGGTCAACATTAAATAGTAAAACAATCAAATAAAAAGTAATGAGGCTACATACAGGCTATATACAAGGAGTCCCGGTACCGAGTCAGTGTACTGGGGAAAGAGGTCGTTGGGGTGATTGAGGTAATATGTACATGGAGGTTAGATGATTGACTGAAGTACTACGTACATGGAGGTAGGGGGTGAAAAGAAGAAATTCCGGGTAACCGTTTAATCAACTGTTCAGCAGTCTTATGGCTTTGGGGTAGAAGCTGTTCAGGAGCCTTTTGGACCTAGACTTGGCGCTCTGGGACTGCTTGCCGTGCGATAGCAGAGAAAACAGTTGATGACTAGGGTGGCTGGAGTCTTTAAAAATGTTTAGGGCCTTCCTCTGACACCGCCTGGTATAGAGGTCCTGGATGGCAGGAAGCTGGGCCCCAGTGATGTACTGGGCCGTACGCACTACCCTCTGTAGCGCCTTGCAGTTGCAGTCAAGATGCTCTCGATGGTGCAGCTGTAGAACTTTGAGGATCTGAGGGCACATGCCAAATCTTTTCAGCCTCCTGAGGGGGAAGAGGCGTTGTCATGCCCTCTTCACGACTGTGTTGGTGTGTTTGGACCATGATAGATCCTTAGTGATGTGGACACCAGGGAACTTGAAGCTCCCAACCTGCTCCTCTACAGCCCTGTTGATGTGAATGGGGGCTTGTTCAGCCCTCCTTTTCCTGTAGTCCACGATCAGGTCTTTTGTCTTGCTCACATTGAGGGAGAGGTTGTTGTCCTGGCACCACACTGCCAGGTCTCTGACCTCCTCCCTATAGGCTGTCTCATCGTTGAGGGAGTGGTTGTTGTCCTGGCACCACACTGCCAGGTCTCTGACCTCCTACCTATAGGCTGTCTCATCGTCATCGGAGATCAGGCCTACCATCGTTGTGTCGTCAGCAAACTTAATGAGGGTGTTGGAGTTGTGTGCGGACACAGTCGTGGGTGAACAGGGAGTACAGCACCCACTCTGAAGGGACCCCGTGTTGAGGGTCAGCGTGGCGTATGTATTGTTGCCTACCCTCACCACCTGGGGGCGGCCCGTCAAAAAGTATGGTATCCAATTGCAGAGGGAGGTGTTTAATACCAGGGTCCTAAGCTAGTGATGAGTTTGGAGGGCACTATGGTGTTGAACGCTGAACTGAACTGTAGTCAATGAACAGTATTCTCGTGTAAGTGTTCCTTTTGTCCAGGTGGGAAAGGGCAGTGTGGAGTGCAATAGAGACTGTGTCATCTGTGGATCTGTTTGGGCAGTATGCGAATTGGAATGGGTCCAGGGTGTCTGGGATGACGTGGTTGATGTGAGACATGACCAGCCTTTCAAAGCATTTCATGGCTACAGATGTGAGTGCTACGGGGCGATAGTTATTTAGACAGGTTACCTTGGAATTCTTGGGCACAGGGACTGTGGTGGACTACTTGAAACATGTGGGTATTACAGACTGGGTGAGTGAGAGGTTGAAAAAAAATGTCCCTGAAGACACCTGCTAGCTGGTTAGCGAATGCTCTCTGAGTACGTGTCCTGGTAATCCATCTGGCCAGCGGCTTTGTGAATGTTGTCATCCGGAATGGCTGGTGCTCTCATGCATGGTTCAGTGTTTCGTTTTTTTTCTTGAAGCGAGCATAAAGGGAATTTAGCTTGTCTGGTAGGCCGGCGTCACTGGGCAGCTCGCGGCTGGGTTTCCCTTCGTAATCCATGATAGTTTGCAAGCCCTGCCACATCCGACATGCGTCAGAGCCGGTGTAGTAGGATTTAATCTTAGTCCTGTATTGACACACTGCCTGTTTGAGGATTCGTCTGAGGGCATAGCAGGAATTCTTATAAGCGTCAGTATTGGTGTCCTTCTCCTTGAAAGCGGCAGCTCTAGCCTTTAGCTCGGTGCAGATGTTGCCTGTAATCCATGGCTTCTGGTTGTGATATGTATGTACAGTCACTGTGGAGACTATGTCATCGATGCACTTATTAATGAAGCCGGTGACTGATGAGGTAAACTCCTCAATGTCATCGGATGAAGCCAGGAACATATTCCAATCAGTGCTAGTGAAACCATCCTGTAGGTTAGTATTCGATTCATCGGACAACTTCCGTATTGAATGTGTCACTGGTACTTCCCGTTTCAGTTTTTGTTTGTAAAGCAGGAATCAGGAGGATAGAGTTATGGTCAGATTTGTCAAATGGAGGGCAAGGAAGAGCTTTGTATGCGTCTCTGTGTGTGGAGTAAAGGTGATTGAGAGTTGTTTTGCCTCTAGATGCACAGGAGACGTGCAGGTAAAAATCAGATAAAACAGATCTCAGATTCCCAGCATTAAAATTACCGGCCACCAGGAGCTTATGGCCCTACGCAGCTCTTCGAGCGCGGCCTACGCAGCTCTTCGAGCGCGGCCTACGCAGCTCTTCGAGCGCGGCCTACGCAGCTCTTCGAGCGCGGCCTACGCAGCTTGCGGTCTTGGCTCCAGCATTGAAGCATAAAGCTTCTCATGAGGTTTTCTAACTCAGGTTAGCACAACTTCGAGACTTCCTTATTATAGATCGCTCACCAGCTGTTGTTCCCGTGGGCTGAGAGAGGACTGGGGACGGGGGACGACTGGAGACACCATGGGGTCCTGTGTAGACGTATAAAGCTCTACAACCATGTTGTAGAACAAAAACTGTTCTTAAATACCAGCATCAAGTTAGTATTTATTCACCCATGGAAAAGACCTGGCTTTGCAGAACCTAGAGTTGTGGAGAGGCATTACGTACTAGACATGATCACAGAGGTTTGTCCATGTATAGGTCTGTAATAACTGTAATATAATAGGCTGATATGAGAGTTCTCCATCACACCCGGACTCCTGTTTTCACACTGCTCTGCCAGCTTCATGGCATTTCCTGGAGAAACACCTTCCTGTGGAAATAGTTGTGGGAACTAAAGTAGCAGCCAGACCCTCTGCTGTTAGGAGACCTCGTCTCCCATACTCTCCATGCTGTTAGGAGACCTCGTCTCCCATACTCTCCATGCTGTTAGGAGACCTCGTCTCCCATACTCTCCCTGCTGTTAGGAGACCTCGTCTCCCATACTCTCCCTGCTGTTAGGAGACCTCGTCTCCCATACTCTCCCTGCTGTTAGGAGACCTCGTCTCCCATACTCTCCCTGCTGTTAGGAGACCTCGTCTCCCATACTCCCCCTGCTGTTAGGAGACCTCGTCTCCCATACTCCCCCTGCTGTTAGGAGACCTCGTCTCCCATACTCTCCATGCTGGCGCCATTCTCTGCTGTTAGGAGACCTCGTCTCCCATACTCTCCATGCTGTTAGGAGACCTCGTCTCCCATACTCCCCCTGCTGTTAGGAGACCTCGTCTCCCATACTCCCCCTGCTGTTAGGAGACCTCGTCTCCCATACTCTCCATGCTGGCGCCATTCTCTGCTGTTAGGAGACCTCGTCTCCCATACTCTCCATGCTGTTAGGAGACCTCGTCTCCCATACTCTCCATGCTGGCGCCATTCTCTGCTGTTAGGAGACCTCGTCTCCCATACTCTCCATGCTGGCGCCATTCTCTGCTGTTAGGAGACCTCGTCTCCCATACTCTCCATGCTGGTGCCATTCTCTGCTGTTAGGAGACCTCGTCTCCCATACTCTCCATGCTGGCGCCATTCACATGACTCAAACAGTTCCAATACTGTCTGCTACCATACAGCAATTATTTGCGACACTTTACATGCATCTGATAATACATGACACATCTACAGCTTTAGCACCTGGCTTTAGAGTGCTGGAGCTGAGAAATCTAGATCATTATTTTGAAGGTTGTGGAATGCTGGACTGAGAGAAAGAGGTCGTCTTTGAAGCTGTGAGGCCAGCTAAAATATCACTCCCCTGGGGCTGACTGAGGGATGACTGGCTGGCGCTCGGATGGCCTCCCTCTGCCTCTCCGTTTCCCTCTGCCTCTCTCTGACACAGGTATTGTTCCTGTAAGCCTAGCGCATCTGACAGAGAGATAGTTCAGTGTTGACTAAAACACTTCTAGCATGTGCCGCTGGCTTCAGGCCTCTCCACGCTACACTGAGCACCCCCCCACCCCCACCCAATTGGTGTTCTCTTTCCCACGCACGCGCGCTCGCTGTTTTTGAGTATTGGCTTTTTAGACACGTTTCCTAATCAACACTAAAAGCAAAATCATTTTGAAAACCTAAAAACAAATGATCGCATCGACACAGACCGTAAAGGGAACCTGACCGCTGTTCAGTAGGCTACCGCAAAGGGCACCTGACCGCTGTTCAGTAGGCTACCGCAAAGGGCACCTGACCGCTGTTCAGTAGGCTACCGCAAAGGGAACCTGACCGCTGTTCAGTAGGCTACCGCAAAGGGCACCTGACCGCTGTTCAGTAGGCTACCGCAAAGAGAACCTGACCGCTGTTCAGTAGGCTACCGCAAAGGGAACCTGACCGCTGTTCAGTAGGCTACCGCAAAGGGAACCTGACCGCTGTTCAGTAGGCTACCGCAAAGGGCACCTGACCGCTGTTCAGTAGGCTACCGCAAAGGGCACCTGACCGCTGTTCAGTAGGCTACCGCAAAGGGAACCTGACCGCTGTTCAGTAGGCTACCGCAAAGGGAACCTGACCGCTGTTCAGTAGGCTACCGCAAAGGGAACCTGACCGCTGTTCAGTAGGCTACCGCAAAGGGCACCTGACCGCTGTTCAGTAGGCTACCGCAAAGGGAACCTGACCGTTGTTCAGTAGGCGTAGGAGTTGTCCCTGTGTTTACCTTCCCACAACACACAGAGTGGAAAAGGGAGTTGTCCCTGTGTTTACCTTCCCACAACACACAGAGTGGAAAAGGGAGTTGTCCCTGTGTTTACCTTCCCACAACACAGAGTGGAAAAGGGAGTTGTCCCTGTGTTTACCTTCCCACAACACAGAGTGGAAAAGGGAGTTGTCCCTGTGTTTACCTTCCCACAACACACAGAGTGGAAAAGGGAGTTGTCCCTGTGTTTACCTTCCCACAACACACAGAGTGGAAAAGGGAGTTGTCCCTGTGTTTACCTTCCCACAACACACAGAGTGGAAAAGGGAGTTGTCCCTGTGTTTACCTTCCCACAACACACAGAGTGGAAAAGGGAGTTGTCCCTGTGTTTACCTTCCCACAACACACAGAGTGGAAACAGGAGTTGTCCCTGTGTTTACCTTCCCACAACACACAGAGTGGAAAAGGGAGTTGTCCCTGTGTTTACCTTCCCACAGCACACAGAGTGGAAAAGGGAGTTGTCCCTGTGTTTACCTTCCCTTCCCTATATAATACCCGGCAGACACCGGGTATTATATATATATTATATAGTATAAACTCCGTACATGTCCTTGTGTTGCAGCTCGAGAATCAGGATGTTACATTTACTCAGAGGATTTATTTTTTATTCAATTGTAAAAAAAAATATTTAAAAAATAAAATAAAATCAGGCCCTGTTCTTTCTGCGTACTTTTAACTGGGATCTCGTACGTGGGTACATGGACAGAGAATTGGGATCTCGTACGTGGGGACATGGACAGAGAATTGGGATCTCGTACGTGGGGACATGGACAGAGAATTGCGAAATTGGTACGCAAAATGTGTGCATGTTGGCATGTCTGTAGTGCACTATATATAATACTGTAGACTAGGACCCCTATAGCTGTGGTCAACAGTAGTGCACTATATATAATACTGTAGACTAGGACCCCTATAGCTGTGGTCAACAGTAGTGCACTATAGATAATACTGTAGACTAGGACCCCTATAGCTGTGGTCAACAGTAGTGCACTATAGATAATACTGTAGACTAGGACCCCTATAGCTGTGGTCAACAGTAGTGCACTATAGATAATACTGTAGACTAGGACCCCTATAGCTGTGGTCAACAGTAGTGCACTATAGATAATACTGTAGACTAGGACCCCTATAGCTGTGGTCAACAGTAGTGCACTACTTTAGACTAGGACCCCTATAGCTGTGGTCAACAGTAGTGCACTACTTTAGACTAGGACCCCTATAGCTGTGGTCAACAGTAGTGCACTACTTTAGACTAGGACCCCTATAGCTGTGGTCAACAGTAGTGCACTATAGATAATACTGTAGACTAGGACCCCTATAGCTGTGGTCAACATTAGTGCACTATATATAATACTGTAGACTAGGACCCCTATAGCTGTGGTCAACAGTAGTGCACTACTTTAGACTAGGACCCCTATAGCTGTGGTCAACATTAGTGCACTATAGATAATACTGTAGACTAGGACCCCTATAGCTGTGGTCAACAGTAGTGCACTATATATAATACTGTAGACTAGGACCCCTATAGCTGTGGTCAACATTAGTGCACTATAGATAATACTGTAGACTAGGACCCCTATAGCTGTGGTCAACAGTAGTGCACTATAGATAATACTGTAGACTAGGACCCCTATAGCTGTGGTCAACAGTAGTGCACTATATATAATACTGTAGACTAGGACCCCTATAGCTGTGGTCAACAGTAGTGCACTATAGATAATACTGTAGACTAGGACCCCTATAGCTGTGGTCAACAGTAGTGCACTATATATAATACTGTAGACTAGGACCCCTATAGCTGTGGTCAACAGTAGTGCACTATATATAATACTGTAGACTAGGACCCCTATAGCTGTGGTCAACAGTAGTGCACTATAGATAATACTGTAGACTAGGACCCCTATAGCTGTGGTCAACAGTAGTGCACTATAGATAATACTGTAGACTAGGACCCCTATAGCTGTGGTCAACAGTAGTGCACTATATATAATACTGTAGACTAGGACCCCTATAGCTGTGGTCAACAGTAGTGCACTATAGATAATACTGTAGACTAGGACCCCTATAGCTGTGGTCAACAGTAGTGCACTATAGATAATACTGTAGACTAGGACCCCTATAGCTGTGGTCAACATTAGTGCACTATATATAATACTGTAGACTAGGACCCCTATAGCTGTGGTCAACAGTAGTGCACTATAGATAATACTGTAGACTAGGACCCCTATAGCTGTGGTCAACATTAGTGCACTATAGATAATACTGTAGACTAGGACCCCTATAGCTGTGGTCAACAGTAGTGCACTACTTTAGACTAGGACCCCTATAGCTGTGGTCAACAGTAGTGCACTACTTTAGACTAGGACCCCTATAGCTGTGGTCAACAGTAGTGCACTACTTTAGACTAGGACCCCTATAGCTGTGGTCAACAGTAGTGCACTACTTTAGACTAGGACCCCTATAGCTGTGGTCAACAGTAGTGCACTATAGATAATACTGTAGACTAGGACCCCTATAGCTGTGGTCAACAGTAGTGCACTATATATAATACTGTAGACTAGGACCCCTATAGCTGTGGTCAACAGTAGTGCACTATATATAATACTGTAGACTAGGACCCCTATAGCTGTGGTCAACAGTAGTGCACTATAGATAATACTGTAGACTAGGACCCCTATAGCTGTGGTCAACAGTAGTGCACTATAGATAATACTGTAGACTAGGACCCCTATAGCTGTGGTCAACATTAGTGCACTATAGATAATACTGTAGACTAGGACCCCTATAGCTGTGGTCAACAGTAGTGCACTATAGATAATACTGTAGACTAGGACCCCTATAGCTGTGGTCAACAGTAGTGCACTATATATAATACTGTAGACTAGGACCCCTATAGCTGTGGTCAACAGTAGTGCACTATAGATAATACTGTAGACTAGGACCCCTATAGCTGTGGTCAACAGTAGTGCACTATATATAATACTGTAGACTAGGACCCCTATAGCTGTGGTCAACAGTAGTGCACTATATATAATACTGTAGACTAGGACCCCTATAGCTGTGGTCAACATTAGTGCACTATATATAATACTGTAGACTAGGACCCCTATAGCTGTGGTCAACAGTAGTGCACTATAGATAATACTGTAGACTAGGACCCCTATAGCTGTGGTCAACATTAGTGCACTATAGATAATACTGTAGACTAGGACCCCTATAGCTGTGGTCAACATTAGTGCACTATAGATAATACTGTAGACTAGGACCCCTATAGCTGTGGTCAACATTAGTGCACTATAGATAATACTGTAGACTAGGACCCCTATAGCTGTGGTCAACAGTAGTGCACTATAGATAATACTGTAGACTAGGACCCCTATAGCTGTGGTCAACAGTAGTGCACTATATATAATACTGTAGACTAGGACCCCTATAGCTGTGGTCAACAGTAGTGCACTATAGATAATACTGTAGACTAGGACCCCTATAGCTGTGGTCAACAGTAGTGCACTATATATAATACTGTAGACTAGGACCCCTATAGCTGTGGTCAACAGTAGTGCACTATATATAATACTGTAGACTAGGACCCCTATAGCTGTGGTCAACAGTAGTGCACTATAGATAATACTGTAGACTAGGACCCCTATAGCTGTGGTCAACAGTAGTGCACTATATATAATACTGTAGACTAGGACCCCTATAGCTGTGGTCAACAGTAGTGCACTATATATAATACTGTAGACTAGGACCCCTATAGCTGTGGTCAACATTAGTGCACTATATATAATACTGTAGACTAGGACCCCTATAGCTGTGGTCAACAGTAGTGCACTATAGATAATACTGTAGACTAGGACCCCTATAGCTGTGGTCAACAGTAGTGCACTATATATAATACTGTAGACTAGGACCCCTATAGCTGTGGTCAACAGTAGTGCACTATATATAATACTGTAGACTAGGACCCCTATAGCTGTGGTCAACATTAGTGCACTATATATAATACTGTAGACTAGGACCCCTATAGCTGTGGTCAACATTAGTGCACTATATATAATACTGTAGACTAGGACCCCTATAGCTGTGGTCAACAGTAGTGCACTATAGATAATACTGTAGACTAGGACCCCTATAGCTGTGGTCAACAGTAGTGCACTATATATAATACTGTAGACTAGGACCCCTATAGCTGTGGTCAACAGTAGTGCACTATATATAATACTGTAGACTAGGACCCCTATAGCTGTGGTCAACAGTAGTGCACTATATATAATACTGTAGACTAGGACCCCTATAGCTGTGGTCAACATTAGTGCACTATATATAATACTGTAGACTAGGACCCCTATAGCTGTGGTCAACAGTAGTGCACTACTTTAGACTAGGACCCCTATAGCTGTGGTCAACATTAGTGCACTATATATAATACTGTAGACTAGGACCCCTATAGCTGTGGTCAACAGTAGTGCACTATATATAATACTGTAGACTAGGACCCCTATAGCTGTGGTCAACAGTAGTGCACTATATATAATACTGTAGACTAGGACCCCCTATAGCTGTGGTCAACATTAGTGCACTATATATAATACTGTAGACTAGGACCCCTATAGCTGTGGTCAACAGTAGTGCACTATAGATAATACTGTAGACTAGGACCCCTATAGCTGTGGTCAACATTAGTGCACTATAGATAATACTGTAGACTAGGACCCCTATAGCTGTGGTCAACAGTAGTGCACTATATATAATACTGTAGACTAGGACCCCTATAGCTGTGGTAAAGATAGGCAATAGGACACCATTGGAACACAAGTCTAGTTCCTCCCCAGTTCCCCGTTGTCTTGGAGACATGGCAAAGGCCAGGCAGAGGTTACCCATGGTGACAGCAGTGGGCTTCACCTGGGATGGTTGACACAGGCAGTGAATGGGCTGAGGAAGATTGATTACTGGCTTCATTGATAGAATACATTTAAATAACTTAACTACTCACAAGCTGCAGGCCCCAAACTGGCCATAAATAAGGAGGGGAGAGAGGAAAGACGGTCTATTGTTCTGCTGGAATAACACACACGCATCTGAGAGACAAGAACTATAGAATGGAAAAAGAGATGGAAAGCGAGAGCGAGAGGAGAGGGTGAAAAGAGGGGGTGAAGAGAGAGGGGGTGAAGAGAGAGAGGAGAGGGGGTGAAGAGAGAGAGGAGAGGGGGTGAAGAGAGAGAGGAGAGGGGGCGAAGAGAGAGAGGAGAGGGGGCGAAGAGAGAGAGGAGAGAGGGCGAAGAGAGAGAGGAGAGAGGGCGAAGAGAGAGAGGAGAGGGCGAAGAGAGAGGAGAGGGCGAAGAGAGAGGAGAGAGGGCGAAGAGAGAGGAGAGGGGGTGGAGAGGAGAGGGGGTGGAGAGGAGGTGAAGAGAGAGAGAGGGGGTGAAGAGAGAGAGAGGGGGTGAAGAGAGAGAGAGGGGGTGAAGAGAGAGAGAGGGGGTGAAGAGAGAGAGAGGGGGTGAAGAGAGAGAGAGGGGGTGAAGAGAGAGAGAGGGGGTGAAGAGAGAGGGGGTGAAGAGAGAGAGAGGGGGAGAAGAGAGAGGGGGAGAAGAGAGAGGGGGAGAAGAGAGAGGGGGAGAAGGGAGAGGGGGAGAAGAGAGAGGGGGAGAAGAGAGAGGGGGAGAAGAGAGAGGGGGAGAAGAGAGAGGGGGAGAAGAGAGAGGGGGAGAAGAGAGAGGGGGTGAAGAGAGAGGGGGAGGGGGTGAAGAGAGAGGGGGAGAGAGGGTGAAGAGAGAGGGGGAGAGAGGGTGAAGAGAGGGGGAGAGAGGGTGAAGAGAGAGGGGGAGAGAGAGGAGAGAGAAGAGAGAGGGGGAGAGAGGAGAGAGGGGAAGAGAGGAGAGGGGGTGAAGAGAGAGAGAGGAGAGGGGGTGAAGAGAGAGAGAGGATAAGAGAGATGGTGTGATGAGAGGAGGGGAAGGGAAGGGAAGGGGGAGATGGAAAGAGACTGCTTTATCTCTCCTCCAACACTCCTCCACTGTGGTTGCCAGGCGCTTCCTGCTCCATTGTGGGGAATGTTGGCCACTCCACAGGAAGTGGGTTCTTTGTTTCCTATCTCCTTCCTGTTGGAGGGAAGCTGCACACGCACAGTGACAAACAGAGGGCCAGTGTGTTACTATAGCGTACCATGTTTCATTACATCTCGTTACATAAGCAGACACTTCCAGGGAAGGTAGGTAGGTCAGGTGGTAGATAGGTAGGTACATAAGTAGTGTGGTAGGTGGGTACCTAAGCAGCGGGGTAGGTGGGTACCTAAGCAGCGGGGTAGGTGGGTACCTAAGCAGCGGGGTAGGTGGGTACCTAAGCAGCGGGGTAGGTGGGTACCTAAGCAGCGGGGTAGGTGGGTACCTAAGCAGCGGGGTAGGTGGGTACCTAAGCAGCGGGGTAGGTGGGTACCTAAGCAGCGGGGTAGGTGGGTACCTAAGCAGCGGGGTAGGTGGGTACCTAAGCAGCGGGGTAGGTGGGTACCTAAGCAGCGGGGTAGGTGGGTACCTAAGCAGCGGGGTAGGTGGGTACCTAAGCAGCGGGGTAGGTGGGTACCTAAGCAGCGGGGTAGGTAGGTACCTAAGCAGCGGGGTAGGTAGGTACCTAAGCAGCGGGGTAGGTAGGTACTTAAGCAGCGGGGTAGGTAGGTACTTAAGCAGCGGGGTAGGTAGGTACTTAAGCAGCGGGGTAGGTAGGTACTTAAGCAGCGGGGTAGGTAGGTACTTAAGCAGCGGGGTAGGTAGGTACTTAAGCAGCGGGGTAGGTAGGTACTTAAGCAGCGGGGTAGGTAGGTACTTAAGCAGCGGGGTAGGTAGGTACTTAAGCAGCGGGGTAGGTAGGTACTTAAGCAGCGTGGTAGGTAGGTACTTAAGCAGCGTGGTAGGTAGGTACTTAAGCAGCGTGGTAGGTAGGTACTTAAGCAGCGTGGTAGGTAGGTACTTAAGCAGCGTGGTAGGTAGGTACTTAAGCAGCGTGGTAGGTAGGTACTTAAGCAGCGTGGTAGGTAGGTACTTAAGCAGCGTGGTAGGTAGGTACTTAAGCAGCGTGGTAGGTAGGTACTTAAGCAGCGTGGTAGGTAGGTACTTAAGCAGCGTGGTAGGTAGGTACTTAAGCAGCGTGGTAGGTAGGTACTTAAGCAGCGTGGTAGGTAGGTACTTAAGCAGCGTGGTAGGTAGGTACTTAAGCAGCGTGGTAGGTAGGTACTTAAGCAGCGTGGTAGGTAGGTACCTAAGCAGCGTGGTAGGTGGGTACCTAAGCAGCGGGGTAGGTGGGTACCTAAGCAGCGGGGTAGGTGGGTACCTAAGCAGCGGGGTAGGTGGGTACCTAAGCAGCGGGGTAGGTAGGTACTTAAGCAGCGGGGTAGGTGGGTACTTAAGCAGCGGGGTAGGTGGGTACTTAAGCAGCGGGGTAGGTGGGTACTTAAGCAGCGGGGTAGGTGGGTACTTAAGCAGCGGGGTAGGTGGGTACTTAAGCAGCGGGGTAGGTGGGTACTTAAGCAGCGGGGTAGGTGGGTACTTAAGCAGCGGGGTAGGTGGGTACTTAAGCAGCGGGGTAGGTAGGTACTTAAGCAGCGGGGTAGGTAGGTACTTAAGCAGCGGGGTAGGTAGGTACTTAAGCAGCGGGGTAGGTAGGTACTTAAGCAGCGGGGTAGGTAGGTACTTAAGCAGCGGGGTAGGTAGGTACTTAAGCAGCTGCTTAAGTACCTACCTACCACGCTGCTTAAGTACCTACCTACCCCGCTGCTTAAGTACCTACCTACCCCGCTGCTTAACTTCTTATGGCTGCAGGGGGCGTATTGAGTAGCCAGATAATATGTGCCCATTTCAAACGGCGTCGTACTCAATTCTTGCTCGTACAATATGCATATTATTATTACAATTGGATAGAAAACACTCTCTAGTTTCTAAAAACGTTTGAATTATTTCTCTGAGTGAAACAGAAATCCTTCTGCAGCACTTTTCCTGACCAGGAAGTGAAATGTCAGAAATCTATGCTCTGTTCAACCTCATGCCTATACATGGGCGTGTTACGTAGGAGTCTACAAACACTTCCTACGCCTTCCCCTGGTTGTCAAGATGCGGTGAGAGAAGAAATTTCGTGTCTATCTTGGTCAGAGGTGGAATAAAAGGTCTTTGTTTGACGTGACCGTCCATTTCCTGTTTCTGGAGCGCGCGAAAGAGGACACGGATATGGCTTCTGTTTAGCTGTCGTTATGAAAGACGAACATCTCCGTCTTAGATTTGATTTGATACATGTCACCATATCATCGTAACGTATGTTTTTTCAATATAGTTTAATCAGATTATTGAAACTTTTTCGGGAGTTTTGCCGTGTTCCGTTTTCTAACTTTGTTGACGTTGGAGTAATCCGTGTCACTTGGCAAGTGGCCATGCTAAATGAAGAGGGATATTTGCCGTTCCAGATCAAAACAACGACTATTCTGGACAAAGGACACCTTATCCAACATTCTGACCGAAGATCACCAAAAGTAAGAAACATTTTATGATGCTATTTCTAATATCTGTCGTGCATGTTGACTGGTCGTGGGCGCCCAAGTGTTTCTGGCTATTGTGGCTATACTAATATCACGCTACATTTTGTTTGCGCTGTAAAACATTTAATAAATCGGAAATATTGTCTAGAATCACAAGATGCCTGTCTTTCAATTGCTGTACACTATGTATTTTTCAGAAATGTTTTATGATGAGTAATTAGGTATTTGACGTTGGTGTCTGTAAATATTATGGCTGCTTTCGGTGCAATTTCTGATTGTAGCTGAAATGTTAACTATGAATTATACCTGAAATATGCAAATTTTTCGAAAAAAACATATGCTATACAATAAATATGTTATCAGACTGTCATCTGATGAGGTTGTTTCTTGGTTAGTGGCTATTTTTATCTTTATTTGGCCGAATTTGTGATAGCTACTGATGGAGTCATAAACTGATGGAGTAAGAATATTGGTGTCTTTTGCTAACGTGATTAGCTAATAGATTTACATATTGTGTCTTCCCTGTAAAACATTTAAAAAATCGGACATGTTGGCTTGATTCACAAGATGTGCACCTTTCATCTGGTGTCTTGGACTTGTTAATGTGTGAAAGTTAAATATTTAAAAAATATATATTTTGAATTTCGCGCCCTGCACTTGAGCTGGATGTTGTCATAAGTGTACTGGTGTCGGGCTGCAGCCATAACAGGGTAGGTACTTAAGGCTGTAACGTAACAAAATGTGGAAAAAGAGGTGTCTGAATACTTTCTGAATGCACTCTAGGTAGGTAGGGTGGTAAGTAGGTAGGTAGTTAGGCGGTAGTTAGGTATGTGTAGGGCTGTTACCGCCACATGGCAATCAAAGTCCACGTGGCCGTTTAGTCACGGTAATTAGACTACTCTAAGCTCTGATGGTCATTCGTAGCCTACCCAACGTGCTACCTGCCTGGTTCTCAGCAATCTATTGTCCCACTAATCACTGACAACGCAAATGTAATCAAAAACCTAATCAAAAACTTCACGAGACTATGAGCTCATGTTGGGTAACATTTCTACAGGCTATGCAACTGCGTGAGAAAACAGAGTGATGGCCTCTACTAAAACGAGGAGGATCCATCAGCCTCTTTAACTTGCGCAATACGCACCTGTGTTCCACTGGCCTCAATAAAAAAATGCTCCTTAGGTATAGGAGTCCAATGCAGGAAAGGCTAGACTAGAATAGCTTGTTGGACATAATTTATTTTGCATTTCTTATACCAATAGACTATTCTAAGAGGAATGCAAGTTCGTTTAATGCAGCCAATAGAATAGTGCTCCAGTCAGATCCTAACACCGGCGCTCCAGTCAGATCCTAACACCGGCGCTCCAGTCAGATCCTAACACCGGCGCTCCAGTCAGATCCTAACACCGGCGCTCCAGTCAGATCCTAACACCGGCGCTCCAGTCAGATCCTAACACCGGCGCTCCAGTCAGATCCTAACACCGGCGCTCCAGTCAGATCCTAACACCGGCGCTCCAGTCAGATCCTAACACCGGCGCTCCAGTCAGATCCTAACACCGGCGCTCCAGTCAGATCCTAACACCGGCGCTCCAGTCAGATCCTAACACCAGCGCTCCAGTCAGATCCTAACACTAGTGCTCCAGTCAGTCCTTCAGTTCAGACAGTCAGTTACACATCAGCACACAAACCAGTTCCTCTGGCTGGACAGGTTAGGGAGGAGAGGCATCTCCACCAGGCCAGCCGGCAGAGGGGGGCAGGGTGTGTATGTGCTTTAATCTGAGAGAGAAAGAGATTGTGTGTGGCTGTGTGAGGGAGACAAAATCTATAAATAAATGGATCATTCTTCATATGTATAGGCTAAATTCTTTCATTATTTTAAGCTGTCTGGCATTAGTGTGTAAGTCTAAGCTTAAGGACGTAACTTAATAGCTTACACGCCAATCGCCAAACGCTTTTGGGAACAGGGAGAAAAAGTTCACGGAGGCAAAAAAAGACCTCGTCTCTTAAGGGTCGGACCCTTTTTTCCCAATTTGCCTAAAATGACTCAAATCCAACTGCCTGTAGCTCAGGACCTGAAGCAAGGATGCGCATATTCTTGGGACCATTTTAACGGAAATCTACACACAAACCATGATGACAAAGCGAAAGCCGATTTTTTTTAAATCTTTGCAAATTTATTAAAAATGAAAGACAGAAATACCTTATTTACATAAGTATTCAGACCCTTTGCTATGAGACTTGAAGTTGAGCTCAGGTGCATCCTGTTTCCATTGATCATCATTGAGATGTTTCTACAACTTGATTGGAGTCCACCTGTGGTAAATTCAATTGATTGGACATGATTTGGAAAGGCACACACCTGTCTATATAAGGTCCCACAGTTGACAGTGCATGTCAGCTCAAACACCAAGCTATGAGGTCGAAGGAATTGTAGAGCTCCGAGACAGGATTGTGTCGAGGCACAGATCTGATGAAGGGTACCAAAACATTATTGCAGAATTCAGGTCCCCAAGAACACAGTGGCCTCCACCATTCTTAAATGGAAGAAGTTTGGAACCACCAAGACTCTTCCTAGAGCTGGCCGCCCGGCCAAACTGAGCAATCGGCGAAGAATGGCCTTGGTCAGGGAGTTGACCAATAACCAGTCTAACAGAGCTCCAGAGTTCCTCTGTGGAGATGGGAGAACCTTCCGGAGCAGCACTCCACCAATCAGGCCTTTATGGTAGAGTGACCAGGCAGAAGCCACTCCTTGGACAGCCTGCTTGGAGTTTGCCAAAAGGCACCTAAAGACTCTCAGACCATTAAAAACAAGATTCTCTGGTCTGATGAAACCAAGATTTAACTTTTTGGCCTGAATGCCAAGCGTCATGTCTCAAGGAAACCTGGCACCAACCCTACAGTGAAGCACGGTGGCAGTATCATCATGCTGTGGGGATATTTTTCAGCGACAGGGACTGGGAGACTAGTCAGGATGGAGGGAAAGATGAACGGAGCAAAGTAAAGAGAGATCATTGATGAAAACCTGCTCCAGAGCGCACAGGACCTCAGACTGGGGCGAAGGTTCACCTTCCAATAGGTCAATGACCCGAAGCACACAGCCAAGACAACGCAGGAGTGGCTTCGGGACAAGTCTCTGAATGTCTTTGAGTGGCCCAGCCAGAGACCGGACTCGAACATCTCTGGAGAGACCTGAAAATAGCTGTGCAGCAACGCTTCCCATCCAACCTGACAGAGCTTGAGGTTCTGCAGAGAAGAATGGGAGAAACTCCCCAGATACAGGTGTGCCAAACTTGTAGCATCATACCCAAGAAGACTTGAGGCTGTAATCACTGCCAAAGGTGCTTCAACAAAGTACTGAGTAAAGGGTCTGAATACTTATGTAAATGTGATGTTTTTGTAAATAAATTAGCGGGGGGGAAAAGTAAACTGTTTTTGCTTTGTCATTATAGGGTATTGTGATGTCATTATGGGATATTGTGATGTCATTATAGGGTAGTGTGTAGATTGATGAGGGGGGAAAAACAATTTAAAATCAACATTAGATTAAGGCTGTAATATAATAAAATGTGGAAAAAGTCTAGGGGTCTGAATACTTTCCAAATGCACTGTAGACTGAGAGAACAGAACAGCTGATCATCTACAGAGAATGACTGCATTACATTGATTAGCCTACTAATGTTGTCAGTCACAAACCTTTGTAGTAACTACACAGACTGTCCAACACAGACTATCAAGATCCAAAACTAACACTAGTCCTGACAGGTCTCAGCTGTCATGCTTGGAATGTAGACTTCCTTCAGAACGTAGACTTCCTTGTAGACCTTCAGAATGTAAACTTAACTTCTCGTCATCAGTTTCTATCTTTCTGTTACTGTAGCCTGAGGCTTCAGGCCAGGTTCTACACAAGCTGTAAATGCCAAATGGCACCCTACCCCCTATATAGTGCACTACTTTAGACCAGAACCTTATGATCAAATGTAGTGCACTAAAGACGTCCCATTTGGGACCCAGTCAGGGTCTGCAGCACAGATGCAGTATTTGAGAACCAAAACGAGTTACTCTGGCCTACATAACATCAACATCCAGACAGACATCTCTTTTAGTTCTGTACCAGTTTGGAGGCAGGTAGGTAGTGAATTAGAGAAACGGAAAGGTAGCTTTGAGATTGCAGAAAAAGAAGCCTAAATTAATACAGTGGTCTATCCCCTATACTGTTATCACTGCCCAGATAGACAGAGGAAAGGCCAATGACCTGGGCTTGTGATTGTACCCTTGCAGTGGAAAAGAGACATGATGGAATATCATTGGGCTGTTCAGACAAACTGATGATCATGATGACATCACAGAGGCTGCCATCACAGAGGCTGCCATCACAGAGGCTGCCAGCTGGAGCTGACCTAGTTAATACGTCATTAATTAGGTCACATTGCTAGTATCAGATGGGTTAGGGCTCTACTATGAAGTAGAGCATCACTGAACAGGCACAGTAGGGAAGGAGAACCTAAATAGTCTAGGCTCCCAGCAGGTTTTCCATCATTCAGACTTCAAAAGGTTTTTAAGGTCAGTCCAGGCTTTGAAGCTGCCGGGGTTAAAGCGAGTCCACTGCCCATGGTGTCGTAACATCATACATGACCTTACTCTGACTGGTGAGATGACTCTCTGATGTATCCTGGGTACTGATGTCAAACGAAGGACAAACAGTCCTGTCCTCTGGTGAGGTGAGACCTGTCTGAGGAGTCTTGTCCTCTGGTGAGGTGAGACCTGTCTGAGGAGTCCTGTCCTCTGGTGAGGTGAGACCTGTCTGAGGAGTCCTGTCCTCTGGTGAGGTGAGACCTGTCTGAGGAGTCCTGTCCTCTGGTGAGGTGAGACCTGTCTGAGGAGTCCTGTCCTCTGGTGAGGTGAGACCTGTTTGAGGAGTCCTGTCCTCTGGTGAGGTGAGACCTGTCTGAGGAGTCCTGTCCTCTGGTGAGGTGAGACCTGTCTGAGGAGTCCTGTCCTCTGGTGAGGTGAGACCTGTCTGAGGAGTCCTGTCCTCTGGTGAGGTGAGACCTGTTTGAGGAGTCCTGTCCTCTGGTGAGGTGAGACCTGTCTGAGGAGTCCTGTCCTCTGGTGAGGTGAGACCTGTTTGAGGAGTCCTGTCCTCTGGTGAGGTGAGACCTGTCTGAGGAGTCCTGTCCTCTGGTGAGGTGAGACCTGTTTGAGGAGTCCTGTCCTCTGGTGAGGTGAGACCTGTTTGAGGAGTCTTGTCCTCTGGTGAGGTGAGACCTGTCTGAGGAGTCCTGTCCTCTGGTGAGGTGAGACCTGTCTGAGGAGTCCTGTCCTCTGGTGAGGTGAGACCTGTCTGAGGAGTCCTGTCCTCTGGTGAGGTGAGACCTGTTTGAGGAGTCCTGTCCTCTGGTGAGGTGAGACCTGTTTGAGGAGTCCTGTCCTCTGGTGAGGTGAGACCTGTCTGAGGAGTCCTGTCCTCTGGTGAGGTGAGACCTGTCTGAGGAGTCCTGTCCTCTGGTGAGGTGAGACCTGTCTGAGGAGTCCTGTCCTCTGGTGAGGTGAGACCTGTCTGAGGAGTCCTGTCCTCTGGTGAGGTGAGACCTGTCTGAGGAGTCCTGTCCTCTGGTGAGGTGAGACCTGTCTGAGGAGTCCTGTCCTCTGGTGAGGTGAGACCTGTCTGAGGAGTCCTGTCCTCTGGTGAGGTGAGACCTGTCTGAGGAGTCCTGTCCTCTGGTGAGGTGAGACCTGTCTGAGGAGTCCTGTCCTCTATGGTACTCTGTACTAGTATAATATTGTAATATTGTCCTCATCCCACAGGCCTGCTAGGTTCATTCATGAGCTAACATTTGTGACTCAGCACCTGGATTCGGTCTTATATTGCAAAATGTGAAACCGTTTTTTACATTAGATAAAAGTAGAGACTCAGAGCTACAAAATGGTATATCACACACTATAGTTGAGGAACACTGGGAAAGGAATTCTGCTTTGAAAGTTGATCAACTTGTAAACTCACTTTTGAGAAAATCGTCTTTGAACGTTTACACCCATTCAGCATTGTTCACACCCTCACCCTTAGCCCCACCCCCACCCAGAGCTCACACCCTCACCCTTAGCACCACCCCCACCCAGAGCTCACACCCTCACCCTTAGCACCACCCCCACCCAGAGCTCACACCCTCACCCTTAGCCCCACCCCCACCCAGAGCTCACATCCCCAAAGCCAAATCCTCCTTTGGCCGCCTTTCCTTCCAGTTCTCTGCTGCCAATGACTGGAACAAATTGCAAAAATCACCTTTAGCTGGAAACTTATATCTCCCTCACTAGCTTTAAGCATCAGCTGTCAGAGCAGCTTACCGATCACTGTACCTGTACACAGCCCACCCAACTATCTCATCCCCATATTGTAATTTTTTGTTGTTGTTGCTCTACTGCATCCCAGTATCTCTACTTGCACATCATCATCTGCACATCTATCACTCCAGTGTTAATTTGCTAAATTGTAATACTTTCGCCACTATGGCCTATTTATTGCCTTACCTCCTTACTTCATTTACACACACTGTACATATACCTTTCTATTGTGTTATTGACTGTACGTTTGTTTATGTGTAACTGTGTCGTTTGTGTTGCACTGCTTTGCTTTATCTTGGCCAGGTCGCAGATGTAAATGAGAACTTGTTCTCAACTAGCCTACCTGGTTAAATAAAGGGCTAAGGTTATATATATATAAATACCTGGTTAAATAAAGGTGAAATAAATAAATAATAATTATCCAGCAACAGCTCTGGTGGACATTCCTGTAGTCAGCATGCCAACTGCACACTCCCTCAAAACGTAAGACATCTGTGGCATTGTGTAACAAAACTGTACATTTTAGAATGGCCTTTTGTCCCCAGCACAAGGTGCACCTGTATAATGATCATTCTGTTTAATCAACTTTTTGATATGCCACATCTGTCAGGTGGACGGATTATCTTGGCAAAGGAGAAATGCTCACTAACAGGGATGTAAACAAATTTGTGCACAAAATTTGAGAAAAATAAGCTTTTTGTGAGTATGGAACATTCTGGGATCTTTTATTTCAGCTCATAAAACATGGGACCAACACTTTACATGTTGCGTTTATTATTTTGTTCAGTGTATATTCTGTTGGTCATGTCAATTGTTTGGAATTTTTTTACAGTTTCTTGACCAGTTAATGAAGGTCAGTTAGCAAAATTGACCGAAATGTGCATCGCTAGTTAGTTAAAAGACACTAATGACTCTAAAAGATCTACGTGTTTAACCACCCGACAATATACAGTAACTGTTCTACATCTACGGGTTTAACCACCCGACAGAGGAAACGCTATAATCCCAGTGAACACTATGACAGGATCATAACTACAGCCTAGAGACAGAGGAAACGCTATAATCCCAGTGAACACTATGACAGGATCATAACTACAGCCTAGAGACAGAGGAAACGCTATATTGAGAGCAGAGATCAGACAGGGCATGTTGACAAAAGACACCTCAACGTTGCTTCACAGAACACAGAAATAGGCAGTTTGATCTGCCAGACTAGTTCTCTCACACATACACTACAGTAACATGCCCAGCAGGGTTTCCGTTTTGGACGATAAACACTAGTGGATGTAGTGAGAGCTCCTGTCACAGCTCAGACAGAGAAACACTAGTGGATGTAGTGAGAGCTCCTGTCACAGCTCAGACAGAGAAACACTAGTGGATGTAGTGTGAGCTCCTGTCACAGCTCAGACAGAGAAACACTAGTGGATGTAGTGTGAGCTCCTGTCACAGCTCAGACAGAGAAACACTAGTGGATGTAGTGTGAGCTCCTGTCACAGCTCAGACAGCTGCTGCAGAGAAACATGCTTTAATAAGCTGAATCATTGTGCAACAATTCTAAAAGCAAACGAAGAGAAAAAAAACAATGACCACAATTTTAAAAAGCTACTATGTATATTTCCCAACTGGTAATTGTGCTCCCCATTGTGCGTAGGCAACTAGGCAGGCTTCAGCACGTCACACAACACTTTGCAATGAGCTGCAGGCAGTACGCATTTTGAAAACATATACTTCATTGTTTGAATTGGGCACCACATTTGTCCGGTGCCATATTTTCTTAACAGAAACCCTGACGCCCAGCAGGACTAACATGATCCAGTCTACTCTGACAACACAAGCACCCTGACGCCCAGCAGGACTAACATGATCCAGTCTACTCTGACAACACAAGCACCCTGACGCCCAGCAGGACTAACATGATCCAGTCTACTCTGACAACACAAGCACCCTGACGCCCAGCAGGACTAACATGATCCAGTCTACTCTGACAACACAAGCACCCTGACGCCCAGCAGGACTAACATGATCCAGTCTACTCTGACAACACAAGCACCCTGACGCCCAGCAGGACTAACATGATCCAGTCTACTCTGACAACACAAGCACCCTGACGCCCAGCAGGACTAACATGATCCAGTCTACTCTGACAACACAAGCACCCTGACGCCCAGCAGGACTAACATGATCCAGTCTACTCTGACAACACAAGCACCCTGACGCCCAGCAGGACTAACATGATCCAGTCTACTCTGACAACACAAGCACCCTGACGCCCAGCAGGACTAACATGATCCAGTCTACTCTGACAACACAAGCACCCTGACGCCCAGCAGGACTAACATGATCCAGTCTACTCTGACAACACAAGCACCCTGACGCCCAGCAGGACTAACATGATCCAGTCTACTCTGACAACACAAGCACCCTGACGCCCAGCAGGACTAACATGATCCAGTCTACTCTGACAACACAAGCACCCTGACGCCCAGCAGGACTAACATGATCCAGTCTACTCTGACAACACAAGCACCCTGACGCCCAGCAGGACTAACATGATCCAGTCTACTCTGACAACACAAGCACCCTGACGCCCAGCAGGACTAACATGATCCAGTCTACTCTGACAACACAAGCACCCTGACGCCCAGCAGGACTAACATGATCCAGTCTACTCTGACAACACAAGCACCCTGACGCCCAGCAGGACTAACATGATCCAGTCTACTCTGACAACACAAGCACCCTGACGCCCAGCAGGACTAACATGATCCAGTCTACTCTGACAACACAAGCACCCTGACGCCCAGCAGGACTAACATGATCCAGTCTACTCTGACAACACAAGCACCCTGACGCCCAGCAGGACTAACATGATCCAGTCTACTCTGACAACACAAGCACCCTGACGCCCAGCAGGACTAACATGATCCAGTCTACTCTGACAACACAAGCACCCTGACGCCCAGCAGGACTAACATGATCCAGTCTACTCTGACAACACAAGCACCCTGACGCCCAGCAGGACTAACATGATCCAGTCTACTCTCAAAGACATATGCAATATGTCATCATTGTAGCCCAATGCTGAAACACAAGTATTGTCTCAAGAATATCTATTGATGGCTACATAGTAAATAGTAGACTACCACACCACTCACCAATACTTACTGTTAGTTCATGTCAGTCAGCTTAAAGACAGCTCAAGACGGATGTCATCCTACAGCCATGTTGGCAGGGAACCGAGAACAGATGAAAGGGAATGGTACAACAGAACGGGTATAGCCGTTATACGAGGCCTGGTCCAAAACATTGCAGACAAGCCCACTCTGTTCCTCTGTTCAAAGTGGATCTGGATCGTCGAGTGATTCTTCTTCATGGAAGATAAGGATGCTGTCAAATTGTAATCTAATAGCCTAATACTGTCATGTATTGTGACGGAATTATCTTAAAAAGGGTGCACTATGCAGAAATCACTCCATTTCCTGGTTCTTAGACTGGCTTTCAATGAGAATGACAGATCTAAAACACAGAACATATCTACCACTACTTAGACTGGCTTTCAATGAGAATGACAGATCTTAGAAAACAAATTTCTATGTACATTTGGTCGGGTCGCCCAAAAAGTGACATAGTGCAGCTTTAAGGCTGGAAGTCCATTACAGTGAAACCGCTGCTAGTGTTAGCCTCAGTGGGATGTTACAGGCGTCTTTCCTATTGGATCCCTGGGAGTCACTGATACCAGGCTCCATATCACACACAGGAAACACCAGGAAAGGTGACGTTGATCAACCTTGTAGGAAAAAGTCAGCCCTAGTATGTGTTTAACATCAACATACTGCAGAAAACAACTGTTTCAACAACAAGCAGTAAAAGAACCACTTGATTCATTGTGACCGTAATGGACCATGTGGCCATGTGGCCTGAGGTTGACATGAACAGTTCTGTTTTGGGAAATGTGAGGGTGGAGCAGCGGAACGTTCAGCAGGAGTTTTAAAAATAGCTGCATTTAAAAGGGATAGTTTGGGATTTTGGCAATGAAGTCCTTTATCTACTTCCCCAGAGTCAGATGACCTCATGGATACCATTTTTATGTCTCTGCGTTATAAAACAAACTAAATCTTGAAATAGTCTTTTCACTGAGAATGCTCCGTTCTTATTGGAGGACTCTGTTAAACTCCTAACCCAGAGAGAGAACAGACAGACTGTTATTCTACTATTCTACTAACTAGAGGAGGACTCTGTTAAACTCCTAACCCAGAGAGAGAACAAACAGACTGTTATTCTACTAATCTACTAACTAGAGGAGGACTATGTTAAACTCCTGACCCAGAGAGAGAACAGACAGACTGTTATTCTACTAACTAGAGGAGGACTCTGTTAAACTCCTAACCCAGAGAGAGAACAGACAGACTGTTATTCTACTAATCTACTCATGCACACGTGTGTGTTTGTGTGTGGTGACCAAGCATTGACACGAGGGAGATGGGAACATCACAGAGAACAACATAAACAGAGAGTAGAATGGCAGACAGAGGAATATACAGACTACAGATCAATGGACCTATGGGAGCAATGAGTTCTGTATAGGTCTGGGGCTGGCAGGGCAGGGAGAGACGGGGGCCTGCCGGGAGAGACGGGGGCCCGCCGGGAGAGACGGGGGCCTGCCGGGAGAGACGGGGGCCCGCCGGGAGAGACTGGATTTATTTTATTTCACCTTTATTTAACCAGGTAATCCAGTTGAGAACAAGTTCTCATTTACAACTGCGACCTGGCCAAGATAAAGCAAAGCAGTGCAACACAAACAACAACACAGAGTTACACATGGAATAAACAAACATACAGTCAATAATACAATAGAAACAAATCTATATACAGTGTGTGCAAATGAAGTAGGATTAGGGAGGTCAGGCAATAAATAGGCCATAGAGGCGAAATAATTACAAATATAGCAATTAAACACTGGAGTGATAGATGTGCAGAAGATGAATGTGCAAGTAGAGATACTGGGATGCAAAGGAGCAAAATAAATAAAATAAATAACAGTATGAGGATGAGGTAGATAGATGGGCTATTTACAGATGGGCTACGTACAGGTTCAGTGATCTGTGAGCTGCTCTGACAGCTGGTGCTTAAAGTTAGTGAGGGAGATATGAGTCTCCAGCTTCAGAGATTTTTGCAGTTCGTTCCAGTCATTGGCAGCAGAGAACTGGAAGGAAAGGCGGCCGAATGAGGAATTGGCTTTGGGGATGACCAGTGTGATATACCTGCTGGAGCGTGTGCTACGGGTGGGTGCTGCTACGGTGACCAGTGAGCTGAGATAAGGCGGGGCTTTACCTAGCAAAGACTTGTAGATGAATCCGGGAGTAGGGTGATCACGTCCCAGATTGTGAGGTACAGTCCTTTTGTCCCAAGTCGCGCAACCAAACAACCCTGTCACGCATTTTAATAACAATTAAATATAGATTATTTTTCTTTTTAAAAAGGTACACTTTTCCTGTATTTCAGTCAGACTTGCCATTCATTCGATGAGAACATTGTTGTACAAAAGTATGTGGACACCGCTTCAAATTAATGATTCGACTATTTCAGCCACACCTGTTGCTGACAGGTATATCAAAACAAGCACACAGCCATGCAATCTCCATAGACAAACATTGACAGTAGCCTTACTTTAGAGCTCAGTGACTTGTGGCACCGTCATAGGATTCAGCCTTTCTAACAAGTAAATTCGTCAAATCTCTGCCCTGCTAGAGAAGTCCACTGTAAGTGGTGTTATTGTGAAGTGGAAACGTGTAGGAGGAACAATGGCTCAGCCACGAAGTGGTAGGAAACACAAGCTCACAGAACGGGACCGCCGAGTGCTGAAACACGTAAAACAAGTCTATCCTCGGATGCAACACTCACTACAGTTCCAAACTGCCTCTGGAAGCAACGTCAGCACAATAACTGTTTGTCGGGGGATTCATGAAAATGTGTTTCATGGCAGAGCAGCCACACACAAGCCTAAAAATCAGGTGCAATGCCAAGCATTGGCTGGAGTAGTGTAAAACTCGCCGCCATTGGACTCTGGAGCAGTGGAAATGGGTTCTCTGGAGAGATTAATCAAATGTTATTTGTCACATGCACCAAATACAACAGGTGAAATACAACCTTAGCGTGAAATGCTGACTTACAAGCCCTTAACTAACAATGCAGCTCAAGAAAGAGTTAAGATTATCTATATACACTGCTCAAAAAAATAAAGGGAACACTTAAACAACACAATGTAACTCCAAGTCAATCACACTTCTGTGAAATCAAACTGTCCACTTAGGAAGCAACACTGATTGACAATAAATTTCACATGCTGTTGTGCAAATGGAATAGACAAAAGGTGGAAATTATAGGCAATTAGCAAGACACCCCCAATAAAGAAGTGATTCTGCAGGTGGTGACCACAGACCACTTCTCAGTTCCTATGCTTCCTGGCTAATGTTTTGGTCACTTTTGAATGCTGGCGGTGCTTTCACTTTAGCGGTAGCATGAGACGGAGTCTACAACCCACACAAGTGGCTCAGGTAGTGCAGCTCATCCAGGATGGCACATCAATGCGAGCTGTGGCAAGAAGGTTTGCTGTGTCTGTCAGCGTAGTGTCCAGAGCATGGAAGCGCTACCAGGAGACAGGCCAGTACATCAGGAGACGTGGAGGAGGCCGTAGGAGGGCAACAACCCAGCAGCAGGACTGCTACCTCCGCCTTTGTGCAAGGAGGAGCAGGAGGAGTAATCACTCCTTTATTGGGGGTGTCTTGCTAATTGCCTATAATTTCCACCTTTTGTCTATTCCATTTGCACAACAGCATGTGAAATTTATTGTCAATCAGTGTTGCTTCCTAAGTGGACAGTTTGATTTCACAGAAGTGTGATTGACTTGGAGTTACATTGTGTTGTTTAAGTGTTCCCTTTATTTTTTTGAGCAGTGTATATTTAAATAAAAGTAACAATAACGAGGCTATATACAGGGGTACCGGTAACGAGTCAATGTGTGGGGGTACAGGTTAATCGAGGTAATTTTTACATGTAGGTAAGGGTGAAGTGACTATGCCTAGGAGGGGGATGGTGTCAATGTAAATAGTCCGGGTGGTCATTTGATTAATTGTTCAGCAGTCTTGTGGCTTGGGGGTAGAAGCTGATAAAGATCCTTTTGGACCTAGACTTGGTGCTCCGGTAAGCACGCACCCCAGAGGTGCCCCTGTGTTGAGGATCAGCGTGGCAGATGTGTTGTTACCTACCCTTACCACCTAGGGGGGCCCGTCATGAAGTCCAGGATCCAGTTGCAGAGGGAGGTGTTTAGTCCCAGGATCCTTAGCTTAGTGATGAGCTTTGAGGGTACTATGGTGTTGAACGCTCAGCTGTAGTCAATTAATAGCATTCTCACATAGGTGTTCCTTTTGTCCAGGTGGGAAAGGGCCGTGTGGAGTGCGACTGCGTCATCTGTGGATCTGTTGGGGCGGTACGCGAATTGGAGGGAGGTCTAGGGTTTCCGGGATGATGGTGTTGATGTGAGCCATGACCAGCCTTTCAAAACACTTCAAGGCTACCGACGTGAGTGGTACGGGGCGCTAGTCATTTAGGCAGGTTACCTTCGCTTTCTTGAGCACAGGGACTATGGTGGTCTGCTTGAAACATGTTGATATTACAGACTGTCAGGGAGAGGTTGAAAATGTCAGTGTAGACACGTCCCAGTTGGTCATCGCATGCTCCAAGTACACGTCCTGGTAAACCGTCTGGTCTTGTGAATGTTGAGCTGTTTAAAGGTTTTGCTCACATTGGCTATGAAGAATGTGATCACAGCCATCCGGAACATCTGGTGCTCTCATGCATGCTTCAGTGTTGCTTGCCTAAAAAGGCATTTAGCTCGCCTGGAAGGGTCGCGTCACTGGGCAGCTCGTGGCTGGGTTTCCCTTTGTAGTCTAATAGTTTGCAAGCCCTGCCACATTCGACGAACGTCAGAGCCGTTGACTAAGATTGAATCCTACTACCTGTATTGACGCTTTGTCTGCTTGATGGTTCATCTGAGGGCATAGTGGGATTTCTTAAGCGTCCAGATTAGTGTCCTGCTCCTTGAAAGCGGCAGCTCGGTGCAGATGTTGCCTGTAATCCATGGCTTCTGGTTGGGATATGTACATACAGTCATTGCGGGAATGAATTCGTTGATGCACTTATTGATGAAGCTGGTGACTGAGGTGGTATACTCCTCAATGCCATTGGATGACTCCCAGAACATATTCCAGTCTGTGCTCACAAAACAGTCCTGTAGCGTAGCATCCGCATCATCTGATCTCTTCCGTATTGAGTGAGTCACTGGTACTTCCTGCTTTAATTTATGCTTGTAAGCCGGAATCAGGAGGATATAATTATGGTCAGATTTGCCAAATGGAGGGTGGGGGAGAGCTTTGTACGCGTCTCTATGTGTGGAGTAAATGTGGTCTAGAGTTTTTTTTCCTCTGATTGAACATGTGACATGCTTGTAGAAATTAGGTAAAATGGATTTAAGTTTGCCTGCATTAAATTCCCTGGCCACTAGGAGTGCCAGGTCTGAATTAGCATTTTCTTGTTTGCTTATGGCCTTAACCACCGCACTCAATGAGCTGTATAATAGACGGATGTGAATAATATAGATGAGAACTCTTGGTAGATAGTGTGGTCTACAGCTTATCATGAGATACTCTACCTCAGTTAGGACATCTACTTTGTGCATGACACAAGTCATTTTTCCAACAATTGTTGACAGACAGATTATTTCACTTATAATTCACTTTATCACAATTCCAGTGGGTCAGAAGTTTACATTCACTAAGTTGATTGTGCCTTTAAACAGCTTGGGAAATTCCAGAAAATTATGTCATGGCTTTAGAAGCTTCTGATAGGCTAATTGACATCATTTGAGTCAATTGGAGGTGTACCTGTGGATGTATTTCAAGGCCTACCTTCAAACTCAGTGCCTCTTTGCTTGACATCATGGGAAAATCAAAAGAAATCAGCCAAGACCTCAGATAAAATAAAATTGTAGACATCCACAAGTCTGGTTTATCTTTGGGAGCAATTTCCAAACACCTGAAGGTACCACGTTCATCTGTACAAACAATAGTACGCAAGTATACATACCATGGGACCACGCAGCCGTCATCCCACTCAGTAAGGAGACGCATTCTATCTTCTAGAGATGAACGTACTTGTGTGAAAAGTGCAAATCAATCCCAGAATAACAGCAATGGACATGGTGAAGATGCTGGAGGAAACAGGTACAAAAGTATCTATATCCACAGTAAAACAAGTCCTATATCGACATAACCTGAAAGGCCGCTCAGCAAGGAAGAAGCCACTGCTCCAAAACCACCATAAAAAAGCCTGACTTTTCCAAGTCTGTTCCACAAGGAAAACATGATCCCTGCACAACAGACCAGCCCAGATCAATATGCAATTACAAAGCTGGGTGGAGGGATCCCTAATTACCCAGATCCTCTTTTCCAAAACAAGCATTAACAAAACACAGGCAAGTCATGCAGTTGCCCCTCAAAGAGACAGACCTGGTTCAAAGTCCAGCCATGACACCCTGTCACTTCATATTACTACTGGACCAAGGCAGGCAGTCTGTCTCCAGCGCAACCCATCACAATGTGCTACATAGAGAAACAGAGCAGAGACACAGACAGTGAGCATAGCAGAGCGCAGTTAACCATGTGGGACGATGGCATGTTTGTAGCTGAACCTTACAGAGACGCTCCCCCTCTGTTCCTCCACTGTAGAAGCAGCAGTTTCTGTCAGCAGATCCAGAGAAAGGCCCTCGCCTACCCCCGCAGGCTGACCCTGGACTTGGCTGCCATCCCACCCCACCCTCCCTAGCCCTTGTCCTGGCCTCTCCTCTCTCCCTACCCTCTCCTCCTCGTCCCAGCTCCGCAGAATAAAATCTGTCCAATTGACTTCATGTAGCCTGCAGTCTGCACACTCAGCTCACAGTAAAAAAAAAAACATCTCTTTATGCTTGACTGTGAAGGACTGACTAAGTGTCTGCAGACTGCAGGCCCGGTCTCTTTATGCTTGACTGTGAAGGACTGACTGAGTGTCTGCAGACTGCAGGCCCGGTCTCTTTATGCTTGACTGTGAAGGACTGACTAAGTGTCTGCAGACTGCAGGCCCGGTCTCTTTATGCTTGACTGTGAAGGACTGACTAAGTGTCTGCAGACTGCAGGCCCGGTCTCTTTATGGTTGACTGTGAAGGACTGACTAAGTGTCTGCAGACTGCAGGCCCGGTCTCTTTATGGTTGACTGTGAAGGACTGACTAAGTGTCTGCAGACTGCAGGCCCGGTCTCTTTATGGTTGACTGTGAAGGACTGACTAAGTGTCTGCAGACTGCAGGCCCGGTCTCTTTATGGTTGACTGTGAAGGACTGACTGAGTGTCTGCAGACTGCAGGCCCGGTCTCTTTATGCTTGACTGTGAAGGACTGACTAAGTGTCTGCAGACTGCAGGCCCGGTCTCTTTATGCTTGACTGTGAAGGACTGACTAAGTGTCTGCAGACTGCAGGCCCGGTCTCTTTATGCTTGACTGTGAAGGACTGACTGAGTGTCTGCAGACTGCAGGCCCGGTCTCTTTATGCTTGACTGTGAAGGACTGACTAAGTGTCTGCAGACTGCAGGCCCGGTCTCTTTATGCTTGACTGTGAAGGACTGACTAAGTGTCTGCAGACTGCAGGCCCGGTCTCTTTATGGTTGACTGTGAAGGACTGACTGAGTGTCTGCAGACTGCAGGCCCGGTCTCTTTATGGTTGACTGGGAAGGACTAGTTCTACCCTGCTGGAGCAGCTCCTCTCAGTAAAGAGACTGAATGGTCAACATTCAGGAAGAGAACACACTAGCATACCTGGTCAATGGACCATCAATACCAAAATTGACCACAAGCATAGCATAGTACACTGCACATATCCATTCTATTTAAACATACTGCATGTTACAGCTGTCCTAGGACTATAAAGCCCTGTGTAAAAAGAGGACGTAACTATTCTGTTGACACGAATATGCTGCTCAATAAAACCCATTTGAAACTAGCCATTACACTGCATTATCATCACAGCATTATTATTCAGGTTATCATTTGTAAATATTAATCTACAAATTAAGAAATGCCAGGTTGGAGGGGATCGATGGCATTTTCGTATTGACAACATTAGCATGACGGAGTCAAAGTAAACACGTCTGCCTCTCGCCTGGACAGCCAGGGTAATGCAATTACCACGCCTGGACAGCCAGGGTAATGCAATTACCACGCCTGGACAGCCAGGGTAATGCAATTACCACGCCTGGACAGCCAGGGTAATGCAATTACCACGCCTGGACAGCCAGGGTAATGTAATTACCACGTCTGCCTCTCGTCTGGACAGCCAGGGTAATGTAATTCATGGATCATTAAACCCATTTGGAGCAATTACACTGGCTTGACCTTCAGATGAGCAGAAGGAGAGGTCAGAGAGGACGGTGGGGGAGGAGAGGTCAGAGAGGACGGTGGGGGAGGAGAGGTCAGACAGCATGGCCAGAGAGGAAGGTGGGGTGGGAGAGGTCAGAGAGGACGGTGGGGGAGGAGAGGTCAGACTGCACGGCCAGAGAGGAAGGTGGGGTGGGAGAGGTCAGAGAGGACGGTGGGGGAGGAGAGGTCAGACTGCACGGCCAGAGAGGACGGTGGGGGAGGAGAGGTCAGAGAGGACGGTGGGGGAGGAGAGGTCAGAGAGGACGGTGGGGGAGGAGAGGTCAGAGAGGACGGTGGGGGAGGAGAGGTCAGAGAGGACGGTGGGGGAGGAGAGGTCAGAGAGGACGGTGGGGGAGGAGAGGTCAGAGAGGACGGTGGGGGAGGAGAGGTCAGACAGCACGGCCAGAGAGGAAGGTCGGGGAGGAGAGGTCAGACAGCACGGCCAGAGGAGAGATCAGAGAGGACAGTGGGGGAGGAGAGGTCAGAGAGGACGGTGGGGGAGGAGAGGAGAGGAACAGAGAGCCTGAGGGTAAGAGCGAGAGATGGAGGGAAAGACTGAGACAGAGGGGGAAAGAGGAGTGTGTACTTGAGGGATTCAGTGGGACAAAAGGCCAACATGCTCTACTGGGCCTCAGTAACAGGCTGCATTGTGAGGGTTGCTGAACAAACAGGCAGAACATTCCTGGAATGTGTCATGACCAATCAACTTAACCTTGCTGCCCGGAGGTCACAACTGAGTCAAATGTTATTGGTCTCGTAAACATGTGATCGCAGGTGCAGCGATATGCTTATGTGTCTAGCTCCAACAGTGCAGTATAACTAACAATACAAAACAATATTTTTAAAGAGGAAGCTAAATGTTTTAAGCATGTTTTCAGTCTCCTCCATTTCCACTGAATGATAAATGTAAGGATGTATTTCCTAATAATAATAATAATGTAGTATTAACACACTTACAGAAAGACCTGTGTGAAGGACAACTTGGAGGAACTTGGAGGAAATTAAATCTGTCTGGAAAAACACCAGTACATATACATCACCTTGTTGATTTACTCAGATCCAGTATTAGCATGTTTTAATTACTTCTATAACAATTGTAGACTTTCAGGTAGTCAACTAATTCTGATTTAATTACTACTGAAATAGGATCAAATGTGTTATGGCTTTACACCCCCTGCTATAATGTGTTATGGCTTTACACCCCCTGCTATAATGTGTTATGGCTTTACACCCCCTGCTATAATGTGTTATGGCTTTACACCCCCTGCTATATTGTGTTATGGCTTTACACCCCCTGCTATAATGTGTTATGGCTTTACACCCCCTGCTATAATGTGTTATGGCTTTACACCCCCTGCTATAATGTGTTATGGCCTTACACCCCCTGCTATAATGTGTTATGGCTTTACACCCCCTGCTATAATGTGTTATGGCTTTACACCCCCTGCTATAATGTGTTATGGCTTTACACCCCCTGCTATAATGTGGATAAAGAGTTACCTGTCTAACAGAACACAGAGGGTGTTCTTTAATGGAAGCCTCTCCAACATAATCCAGGTAGAATCAGGAATTCCCCAGGGCAGCTGTCTAGGCCCCTTACTTTTTTCAATCTTTACTAACGACATGCCACTGACTTTGAGTAAAGCCAGAGTGTCTATGTATGTGGATGACTCAACATATCAGCTACTACAGCAACTGAAATGACTGCAACACTTAAGAACTGTAGTTGGTTTCAGAGTGGGTGGCAAGGAATAAGTTTGTTCTAAATATATATAAAACTAAAAGCATTGTATTTGGGACAAATCGTTCACTAAACCCTAAACCTCAACTAAATCTTGTAATAAATCATTTGGAAATTGAGCAAGTTGAGATGACTAAACTGCTTGGAGTAACCCTGTATTGTAAACTGTCATAGTCAAAACATATTGATAAAACAGTAGCTAAGATGGGGAGAAGTCTGTCCATAATAAAGCGCTACTCTACCTTCTTAACAAAACTATCAACAAGGCAGGTCCTACAGGCCCTAGTTTTATCACACCTGGACTACTTTTCAGTCGTGTGTTCAGCACAGCTGGCCCTTGGATGTACACAGAGAGCTAATATTAACTTCTTTGGGTTAGGGGGCAGTATTTTCACGTCCGGATGAAAAGCATGCCCAGAGTAAACGGCCTGCTACAAAGCCATAAAAGCTAGAATATGCATATTATTAGTAGATTTGAAAAGAAAACACTGACGTTTTTAAAACTGTTTGAATGATGTCTGTGAGTATAACAGAACTCATATGGCAGGCAAACACCTGAGAAAAAAATCCAAACAGGAAGTGGGAAATCTGAGGTTGGTTGATTTTCAACTCAGCTCCTATCGAAGATACAGTGGGATATTGGTAATGTTGCACTTCCTAAGGCTTCCACTAGATGTCAACAGTCTTTAGAGCCTTGTCTGATGCTTCTACTGTGAAGTGGGGCCGAAAGAGGGGATTGAGTAAAGTCTACCATGACCTGAACATGCGCTGACCATGCGCGTTCATGTGAGAGCGAGCTCTGTTCCATTGCACGTCTGAAGACACAGGAATACTCCAGTTGGAACATTATTGAAGAATTATGTTAAAAACATCCTAAAGATTGATTCAATACTTAGTTTGTCATTTTTGTACGGACTGTAATATAACATTAACTTTTCGTCCGTACTTTCCGCTGGACTTGCCCGCGCGTCGTGAGTTTGGAAAGTGTACTGAACGCTAGAACAACAAGGAGGAATTTGGACATAAATGATGGACATTATCGAACAAAACAAACATTTATTGTGGAACTGGGATTCCTGGGACTGCATTCTGATGAAGATCAAAGGTAAGTGAATGTTTATAAATGTTATTTTTTACTTCTGTTGACTGCACAATATGGCGGATATATTTGTGTCTTGATTGGGCTCTGAGCGCCGACTCAGATTATTGCATGGTTTGCTTTTTCCATAAAGGTTTTTTGAAATCTGACACAGCGGTTGCATTAAGGAGAAGTGCATCTAAAATTCCATGCATAACAGTTGTATCTTTTAGCAATGTATTTTATGAGTATTTCTGTAAATTGATGTGGCTCTCTGCAAAATCACAGATGTTTTGGAAGCAAAACATTACAGAACATAACACGCCAATGTAAACTGAGATTTTTGGATATAAATATGAACTTTACACAATACATGTATGTTTTGTTCGATAACATGAAGTCCTATGAGTGTCATCTGATGAAGATCATCAAAGGTTAGTGATTAATTTTATCTATATTTCTGCTTTTTGTGAATCCTCTCTTTGGCTGGAAAAATGGCTGTGTTATTCTGTAAATAGGCACTCACCTAACATAATAGTTTGGTTTGCTTTCGTCGTAAAGCCTTTTTGAAATCGGACACTGTGGCTGGATTTACAACAAGTGTATCTTTAAAATGGTGTAAAATACATGTATGTTTGAGGAATTTTAATTATGGGATTTCTGTTTTGAATTTGGCGCCCTGCAATTTCACTGGCTGTTGAAGAGGTGGGACGCTACAGTCTCACCTACCCTAGAGAGGTTAATATGTATGTCAATTAGAGGTCGAATGGGCGATTAATTAGGGCCGATTTCAAGTTTTCATAATCGGTAATCGTTATTTATTTTTTACACCTTTGTTTAACTAGGCAAGTCAGTTAAGAACACATTCTTGTTTACAATGACGGCTACCCCATCCAAACCCTAACGACACTGGGCAAAATGTGCGCCGCCCTATGGGTCTCCCAATCACGGCCGGTTGTGATACAGCTTGGAATCGAACCAGGGTCTGTAGTGACGCCTCTAGCACTGAGATGTAGTGCCTTAGAACACTGCACCTCTCGGGAGCCCCCAAAATGTATTATGATCGCGCCAAACAGCACAGGTAAATATTAATGGGGCCTGATCTGCAATTTCCTGTAGTCCACTAACAGCTCCTCTGTCTTGCTCACATTGAGGGAGAGGTTGTTGTCCTGGCACCACACAGCCAGGTCTCTCATCACTGTCAGTGATCAGGCCTACCACTGTCATGTCATCAGCAAACTTAATGATGGTGTTGGAGTAGTGTTAGGCCGTGCAGTCGTGGGTGAACTACGAGTACAGGGGGGGACTAAGTACACACCCCTGAGGGGCCCCAGTGTTGAGGACCAGCGTGGCAGACGTGTCACCTACTCTTACCACCTGGGGGCGTCTCGTCAGGAAGTCCAAGAGCCAGTTGCAGAGGAAGGTGTTTAGTCCCAGGGTCCTTAGCTTAGTGATGAGCTTTGTGGGCACTATGGTGTTGAACGCTGAGCTGTAGTCAATGAACAGCATTCTCACACAGGTGTTCCTTTTGTCCAGGTGGGAAAGGGCAGTGTGGAGTGCGATTGAGATTGTGTCATCTGTGGATCTGTTGGGGCGGTATGCGAATTGGAGTGGGTCTAGGATATACAGGATGATGCTGTTGATGTGAGCCATGACCAGCCTTACAAAGCACTTCATGGCGACCGACGTGAGTGCTACGGGGCGGAAATCATTTAGGCAGGTTACCTTCACTTTCTTGGGCACAGGGACTATGGAGGTCTGCTTGAAACATGTAGGTATTACAGACTCAGTCAGGGAGAGGTTGAAAATGTCAGTGAAAACATTTGCCAGTTGGTCCCAACTGCTTTGAGTTTACGTCCTGGTAATCCGTCGTCCCTGCGGCTTTGTGAATGTTGACCTGTTTAAAGGCTATGGAGAGCATGATCACACAGTCATCCGTAACAGCTGGTGCTCTCATGCATGCTTCAGTGTCGTTTGCCTCAAGCGTGAAAAGGCATCCAGCTTGCGACTGGGTTTTCCTTTGTAGCCCGTAATAGTTAAGCCCTGCCACATCCTACGAGCGTCAGAGCTGGTAGCGAGATTTCTTATAAGCGTTCGGATTAGCGTCCCGCTCCTTGAAAGCGGCACACCTATCCTTTAGCTCGATGCGGATGTTGCCTGTAATCCATGGCTTCTTGTTGGGATATGTACGTACGGTCACTATGGGGACAACCTCGTCGATGCACTTATTGATGAAGCCATTGGCTGAATCTTTGGAACATATTCCAGTCTATGCAAAACAGTCCATTGTCTTGACTGTGTGAACCTTCACACCAGTCTGAGGTCCTGAACACTCTGGAGCAGGTTTTCGTCAAGGCTCTCTGTACTTTGCGCCGTTCATCTTTCCTGCCATCCTGACTAGTCTCCCAGTCCCTGCCGTGGAAAAACATCCCCACAGCAAGATGCTCACACCACCATGCTTCACCGTAGGGAGGTTTCCAGGTTTCCTCTAGACGTGACGCTTGGCAATCAGGCCAAAGAGTTCAAAGAGTTCAATCTTGTGGTCAGAGTCTTGAGGTGCCGTTTGGCAAACTCCAAGCGGGCTGTCTTGTGCCTTTTACTAAGGAGTGGTTTTCGTCTGGCCACTCTACCATAAAGGCCTGATTTGTGGAGTGCTGCGGAGATGGGATAACCTTCCAGAAGGACAACAATCTCCACAGAGGAACTCTGGAGCTCTGTCAGAGTGACTATCGGGTTCTTGTTCACCTCCCTGACCAAGGCCCTGCTTCCCCAACTGTTCAATTTGGCCGGGCAGCCAGCTCTAGGATGTCTTGGTGGTTCCAAACTTCTTCCAATTAAGAATGATGAAGGCCACTGTGTTCTTGAGGACCCTCAATGCTGCAAAAATGCAGCATTGACATGCAACTGTCCAACCTTATATAGACAGGTGTGTGCCTTTCCAAATCATGTCCAATCAATTGAATTTACCAACGATGGACTCCAATAAAGTTGTAGAAACATCAAGGACGATCAATGGAAACAGGATGCACCTGAGCTCAATTTCAAGCCTCATAGCAAAGGGTCTGAATACTTTGTTTATTTGTTTATTATTTTTAATAAATTTGTCATTATGGGGTATTGTGTGTGGATTGCTGAGAATATAAATATATATATATTTTAGAATAATAACGTACCAAAATGTGTAAAATACTTTCCGAGGGCAGTATCGTGAGAATATCGTGATACAAGGTCCCTGGCAATTCCCATTGTCAATACATAGTATTATAAAGAGATACCAGAACACTGACAGAAAAACAGTTGAGAAGTAGCCTAGTTTAACATGAGGACAAGTTGAACATCATGCACATAGAAATATGATGCTGTTGACTCAAGCAGAATCAATATTATTTCAATACATATTTCTGTACATCTGGTTCCCACACTGCAGTCCTTTTTTTTTTTATTATTATTTTTTATCCCCTTTTCTCCCCAATTTTCGTGGTATCCAATCGCTAGTAATTACTATCTTGTCTCATCGCTACAACTCCCGTACGGGCTCGGGAGAGACGAAGGTCGAAAGCCATGCGTCCTCCGAAGCACAACCCAACCAAGCCGCACTGCTTCTTAACACAGCGCGCCTCCAACCCGGAAGCCAGCTGCACCAATGTGTCGGAGGAAACACCGTGTACCTGGCCCCCTTGGTTAGCGCGCACTGCGCCCGGCCCGCCACAGGAGTCGCTGGAGCGCGATGAGACAAGGATATCCCTACCGGTCAAACCCTCCCTAACCCGGACGACGCTAGGCCAATTGTGCGTCGCCCCACGGAACTCCCGGTCGCGGCCGGCTGCGATAGAGCCTGGGCGCGAACCCAGAGACTCTGGTGGCGCAGCTAGCACTGCGATGCAGTGCCCTTGACAACTGCGCCACCCGGGAGGCCCACACTGCAGTCCTTAATAATGAACTATAGACAGGCTGGATCAGGAAGTTGAAGAGTAATAGACTGGAGATCCTTCCTGCTACACTCAGTCCCTCCTTCATTCTATATATATATATATATATATATATATATATATATATATATATATACACACTATATCTGATATCTCCAGGAGTAGTAAGTATAAGTGTTTTGTCTTTATCTGCTGTCTAGTACTTTCTTTATGCTAGCTAGGGCCATCTACTTGGTCCTGCCTGTATTCCTAGTAGCCTACTTGGTCCTGCCTGTATTCCTAGCAGCCTACTTGGTGTGCTGACTGCTGACTACTGGTGTCCCCCAGCGCTCGTTTCTAGGCCCTCTCCTCTTCTTTCTATACACCAAGTCACTTGGCTCAGTCATATCCTCACATGGTCTCTGCGTGCCTGGCAGATATTGCAACTCGGCAATTCGCTACTGCAGGTTCTTGCTCTACAACATCCGTAGAGTACTACCCTACCTCAGACAGGAAAGACGCAGGTCCTAATCCAGGCACTTGTCCTCTTCCGTCTGGACTACTGCAACTCGCTGTTGGAGGGCTCCCGGCTTGTGCCATCAAACCCCTGCAACTTAACCACAACGCTGCAGCCCACCTGGTTTTCAACCTTCCTAAGTTCTCCCAGGTCACCCCGCTCCTCCACACACTCCACTGGCTTCCAGCTGAAACTCGCATCCACTACAAGACCATGGTGCTTAGCTACAGAACAGCAAGAGGAACTGTCCCTCCCTACCTTCAGGCTATCTACATAACAGCAAGAGGAACTGTCCCTCCCTACCTTCAGGCTATCTACATAACAGCAAGAGGAACTGTCCCTCCCTACCTTCAGGCTAGCTACAGAACAGCAAGAGGAACTGTCCCTCCCTACCTTCAGGCTATCTACAGAACAGCAAGAGGAACTGTCCCTCCCTACCTTCAGGCTAGCTACAGAACAGCAAGAGGAACTGTCCCTCCCTACCTTCAGGCTATCTACAGAACAGCAAGAGGAACTGTCCCTCCCTACCTTCAGGCTATCTACAGAACAGCAAGAGGAACTGTCCCTCCCTACCTTCAGGCTATCTACAGAACAGCAAGAGGAACTGTCCCTCCCTACCTTCAGGCTAGCTACAGAACAGCAAGAGGAACTGTCCCTCCCTACCTTCAGGCTAGCTACAGAACAGCAAGAGGAACTGTCCCTCCCTACCTTCAGGCTATCTACAGAACAGCAAGAGGAACTGTCCCTCCCTACCTTCAGGCTGTCTACATAACAGCAAGAGGAACTGTCCCTCCCTACCTTCAGGCTATCTACATAACAGCAAGAGGAACTGTCCCTCCCTACCTTCAGGCTATCTACATAACAGCAAGAGGAACTGTCCCTCCCTACCTTCAGGCTATCTACATAACAGCAAGAGGAACTGTCCCTCCCTACCTTCAGGCTATCTACATAACAGCAAGAGGAACTGTCCCTCCCTACCTTCAGGCTATCTACATAACAGCAAGAGGAACTGTCCCTCCCTACCTTCAGGCTATCTACATAACAGCAAGAGGAACTGTCCCTCCCTACCTTCAGGCTATCTACATAACAGCAAGAGGAACTGTCCCTCCCTACCTTCAGGCTATACTCAAACCCTACATCCCAGCCCGAGCACTCCATTCTGCCACCTCAGGTCTCGTGGCCCTCCCACCCCTACAGGAGAGCAGCCCCCACTCAGCCCAGTACAACCTCTTCTCTGTCCTGGAACCCCAATGGTGGAACCGCAGAGTACCTGCTCACCTTCCGAAAACATCTGAAACAGTATCTTAAATAATAATCCTCCTCCTCACCTCGACCCTAACATGATCACCGTCACACAGTTCACATAGCTTACTAGAGGAGCATCCCACCATGGGTTTGAACCACAGAGACCGTGCTGAACACTCGTTCCATGACGCTACAGTTAAACTATAAGAGTGGTTTACTCTAAACCACGAGCTGGGATCTTTCTGATACACTCAGCCCCTCCAACAATGCCATTATTCTAGAAGCTTGGAGAACACAGGAAAGCTTGGGGAGAGAAAGAGGACGTGAGCAAGAATTATCTAAGTTAAGGTGACTCAGTCTTCCTGACCAGCTCCCGACCCCCTGCCCCAGTCCCCCTGGTAGATGACCTGACCAGCTCCCGACCCCCTGCCCCCCTGGTAGATGACCTGACCAGCTCCCGACCCCCTGCCCCCCCTGGTAGATGACCTGACCAGCTCCCGACCCCCAGCCCCAGTCTCCCTGGTAGATGACCACAGGTCGACATCCAGGTCAACTCCAGCCACTACGGCCCTACATGGCTAGTCACAGAGGCTAGGAACCACTAGCTATCCTCCCACCACATAACCCTCAGGGCTGAAGGGAAGACCACACAACTTTTAGCTGAGATCATCTGCCTCGTCGAAAACAAGTATGATTCACCATCTGCTGCATTGATGAGAAGTGGAATTATTCAGGTATCTGAGCTGCCAAACTAACAGTCCTCATCATGTCAATGTGATGTTTCATCTTTGTTTCCTGATCTGGCTCTAGAATCCCTGATGAGCCAGCTTGTCGATTAGAGAGGTGTTAGTAGTCTACAATCAATGGCCTTTTCTCATCACATCCTCGACCTACAGAGGAAACAGAGGAAGTGGTCCTTTGCTGGAGGACCCTGAGGAACCATCAGCTCATTTCCTGTCTCTTATATCACATCAGGAGAGCCATAGGATGAGTGTACCTCAGAGGAGAGCAGCACTGAGTCAGTAGTAGACTACTAGTAGTAGACTAGCTGTAATGTAGACTACATGTGTGCTGGCGAGGAGCTGTAATGTAGACTACATGTGTGTTGGCGGGGAGCTGTAATGTAGACTACATGTGTGTTGGCGGGGAGCTGTAATGTAGACTACATGTGTGTTGGCGGGGAGCTGTAATGTAGACTACATGTGTGTTGGCGGGGAGCTGTAATGTAGACTACATGTGTGTTGGCGGGGAGCTGTAATGTAGACTACATGTGTGTTGGCGGGGAGCTGTAATGTAGACTACATGTGTGTTGGCGGGGAGCTGTAATGTAGACTACATGTGTGCTGGCGGGGAGCTGTAATGTAGACTACATGTGTGCTGGCGGGGAGCTGTAATGTAGACTACATGTGTGCTGGCGGGGAGCTGTAATGTAGACTACATGTGTGCTGGCGGGGAGCTGTAATGTAGACTACATGTGTGCTGGCGGGGAGCTGTAATGTAGACTACATGTGTGCTGGCGGGGAGCTGTAATGTAGACTACATGTGTGTTGGCGGGGAGCTGTAATGTAGACTACATGTGTGCTGGCGGGGAGCTGTAATGTAGACTACATGTGTGTTGGCGGGGAGCTGTAATGTAGACTACATGTGTGCTGGCGGGGAGCTGTAATGTAGACTACATGTGTGCTGGCGGGGAGCTGTAATGTAGACTACATGTGTGTTGGCGGGGAGCTGTAATGTAGACTACATGTGTGTTGGCGGGAAGCTGTAATGTAGACTACATGTGTGCTGGCGGGGAGCTGTAATGTAGACTACATGTGTGCTGGCGGGGAGCTGTAATGTAGACTACATGTGTGTTGGTGGGGAGCTGTAATGTAATGTAGACTACATGTGTGCTGGTGGGGAGCTGTAATGTAGACTACATGTGTGTTGGCGGGGAGCTGTAATGTAGACTACATGTGTGTTGGCGGGGAGCTGTAATGTAGACTACATGTGTGCTGGCGGGGAGCTGTAATGTAGACTACATGTGTGCTGGCGGGGAGCTGTAATGTAGACTACATGTGTGTTGGTGGGGAGCTGTAATGTAATGTAGACTACATGTGTGCTGGTGGGGAGCTGTAATGTAGACTACATGTGTGCTGGTGGGGAGCTGTAATGTAGACTACATGTGTGCTGGCGGGGAGCTGTAATGTAGACTACATGTGTGCTGGCGGGGAGCTGTAATGTAGACTACATGTGTGCTGGCGGGGAGCTGTAATGTAGACTACATGTGTGCTGGCGGGGAGCTGTAATGTAGACTACATGTGTGTTGGTGGGGAGCTGTAATGTAATGTAGACTACATGTGTGCTGGTGGGGAGCTGTAATGTAGACTACATGTGTGCTGGTGGGGAGCTGTAATGTAGACTACATGTGTGCTGGCGGGGAGCTGTAATGTAGACTACATGTGTGCTGGCGGGGAGCTGTAATGTAGACTACATGTGTGCTGGCGGGGAGCTGTAATGTAGACTACATGTGTGTTGGTGGGGAGCTGTAATGTAGACTACATGTGTGTTGGTGGGGAGCTGTAATGTAGACTACATGTGTGCTGGTGAGGAGCTGTAATGTAATGTAGACTACATGTGTGTTGGTGGGGAGCTGTAATGTAGACTACATGTGTGTTGGTGGGGAGCTGTAATGTAATGTAGACTACATGTGTGTTGGCGGGGAGCTGTAATGTAGACTACATGTGTGCTGGCGGGGAGCTGTAATGTAGACTACATGTGTGTTGGCGGGGAGCTGTAATGTAGACTACATGTGTGTTGGCGGGGAGCTGTAATGTAGACTACATGTGTGTTGGCGGGGAGCTGTAATGTAGACTACATGTGTGCTGGCGGGGAGCTGTAATGTAGACTACATGTGTGCTGGCGGGGAGCTGTAATGTAGACTACATGTGTGCTGGCGGGGAGCTGTAATGTAGACTACATGTGTGCTGGCGGGGAGCTGTAATGTAGACTACATGTGTGCTGGCGGGGAGCTGTAATGTAGACTACATGTGTGCTGGTGGGGAGCTGTAATGTAGACTACATGTGTGCTGGTGGGGAGCTGTAATGTAGACTACATGTGTGTTGGCGGGGAGCTGTAATGTAGACTACATGTGTGTTGGCGGGGAGCTGTAATGTAGACTACATGTGTGCTGGTGGGGAGCTGTAATGTAGACTACATGTGTGCTGGTGGGGAGCTGTAATGTAGACTACATGTGTGCTGGCGGGGAGCTGTAATGTAGACTACATGTGTGCTGGCGGGGAGCTGTAATGTAGACTACATGTGTGTTGGCGGGGAGCTGTAATGTAGACTACATGTGTGTTGGCGGGGAGCTGTAATGTAGACTACATGTGTGTTGGCGGGGAGCTGTAATGTAGACTACATGTGTGTTGGCGGGGAGCTGTAATGTAGACTACATGTGTGTTGGCGGGGAGCTGTAATGTAGACTACGTGTGTTGGCGGGGAGCTGTAATGTAGACTACATGTGTGCTGGCGGGGAGCTGTAATGTAGACTACATGTGTGCTGGTGGGGAGCTGTAATGTAGACTACATGTGTGCTGGCGGGGAGCTGTAATGTAGACTACATGTGTGCTGGCGGGGAGCTGTAATGTAGACTACATGTGTGCTGGTGGGGAGCTGTAATGTAATGTAGACTACATGTGTGCTGGCGGGGAGCTGTAATGTAGACTACATGTGTGTTGGCGGGGAGCTGTAATGTAGACTACATGTGTGCTGGCGGGGAGCTGTAATGTAGACTACATGTGTGTTGGCGGGGAGCTGTAATGTAGACTACATGTGTGTTGGCGGGGAGCTGTAATGTAGACTACATGTGTGTTGGCGGGGAGCTGTAATGTAGACTACATGTGTGTTGGCGGGGAGCTGTAATGTAGACTACATGTGTGCTGGTGGGGAGCTGTAATGTAATGTAGACTACATGTGTGCTGGCGGGGAGCTGTAATGTAGACTACATGTGTGTTGGCGGGGAGCTGTAATGTAGACTACATGTGTGTTGGCGGGGAGCTGTAATGTAATGTAGACTACATGTGTGTTGGCGGGGAGCTGTAATGTAGACTACATGTGTGCTGGTGGGGAGCTGTAATGTAATGTAGACTACATGTGTGCTGGCGGGGAGCTGTAATGTAGACTACATGTGTGTTGGTGGGGAGCTGTAATGTAGACTACATGTGTGTTGGCGGGGAGCTGTAATGTAGACTACATGTGTGCTGGTGGGGAGCTGTAATGTAGACTACATGTGTGCTGGCGGGGAGCTGTAATGTAGACTACATGTGTGTTGGTGGGGAGCTGTAATGTAGACTACATGTGTGTTGGTGGGGAGCTGTAATGTAGACTACATGTGTGCTGGCGGGGAGCTGTAATGTAGACTACATGTGTGCTGGCGGGGAGCTGTAATGTAGACTACATGTGTGTTGGTGGGGAGCTGTAATGTAGACTACATGTGTGCTGGCGGGGAGCTGTAATGTAGACTACATGTGTGCTGGCGGGGAGCTGTAATGTAGACTACATGTGTGCTGGCGGGGAGCTGTAATGTAGACTACATGTGTGTTGGTGGGGAGCTGTAATGTAGACTACATGTGTGCTGGTGGGGAGCTGTAATGTAGACTACATGTGTGCTGGCGGGGAGCTGTAATGTAATGTAGACTACATGTGTGTTGGCGGGGAGCTGTAATGTAGACTACATGTGTGCTGGCGGGGAGCTGTAATGTAGACTACATGTGTGCTGGCGGGGAGCTGTAATGTAGACTACATGTGTGCTGGCGGGGAGCTGTAATGTAGACTACATGTGTGCTGGCGGGGAGCTGTAATGTAGACTACATGTGTGCTGGCGGGGAGCTGTAATGTAGACTACATGTGTGCTGGCGGGGAGCTGTAATGTAGACTACATGTGTGCTGGCGGGGAGCTGTAATGTAGACTACATGTGTGCTGGCGGGGAGCTGTAATGTAGACTACATGTGTGCTGGCGGGGAGCTGTAATGTAGACTACATGTGTGCTGGTGGGGAGCTGTGATGTCACTTCCCTTCTGTTACAGTACATCTCCTGCAAAAACAAACAAGACAACAAAACTCAAAGAACAAGCAGTGCCGTCACAAGTCAGGCAGTGGCTGCAGGGCCGGGGAGGGGAAGCTGACTGGCTGCAGGGCCGGGGAGGGGAGGGAGAAAGAAGCTGACTGGCTGCAGGGCCCGGGGGGAGAAGGAAGCTGACTGGCTGCAGGGCCGGGGGGAGAAGGAAGCTGACTGGCTGCAGGGGCCGGGGGGAGAAGGAAGCTGACTGGCTGCAGGGCCCGGGGGGAGAAGGAAGCTGACTGGCTGCAGGGCCCGGGGGGAGAAGGAAGCTGACTGGCTGCAGGGCCCGGGGGGAGAAGGAAGCTGACTGGCTGCAGGGCCCGGGGGGAGAAGGAAGCTGACTGGCTGCAGGGCCCGGGGGGAGAAGGAAGCTGACTGGCTGCAGGGCCCGGGGGGAGAAGGAAGCTGACTGGCTGCAGGGCCCGGGGGGAGAAGGAAGCTGACTGGCTGCAGGGCCCGGGGGGAGAAGGAAGCTGACTGGCTGCAGGGCCCGGGGGGAGAAGGAAGCTGACTGGCTGCAGGGCCCGGGGGGAGAAGGAAGCTGACTGGCTGCAGGGCCCGGGGGGAGAAGGAAGCTGACTGGCTGCAGGGCCCGGGGGGAGAAGGAAGCTGACTGGCTGCAGGGCCCGGGGGGAGAAGGAAGCTGACTGGCTGCAGGGCCCGGGGGGAGAAGGAAGCTGACTGGCTGCAGGGCCCGGGGGGAGAAGGAAGCTGACTGGCTGCAGGGCCCGGGGGGAGAAGGAAGCTGACTGGCTGCAGGGCCCGGGGGGAGAAGGAAGCTGACTGGCTGCAGGGCCCGGGGGGAGAAGGAAGCTGACTGGCTGCAGGGCCCGGGGGGAGAAGGAAGCTGACTGGCTGCAGGGCCCGGGGGGAGAAGGAAGCTGACTGGCTGCAGGGCCCGGGGGGAGAAGGAAGCTGACTGGCTGCAGGGCCCGGGGGGAGAAGGAAGCTGACTGGCTGCAGGGCCCGGGGGGAGAAGGAAGCTGACTGGCTGCAGGGCCCGGGGGGAGAAGGAAGCTGACTGGCTGCAGGGCCCGGGGGGAGAAGGAAGCTGACTGGCTGCAGGGCCCGGGGGGAGAAGGAAGCTGACTGGCTGCAGGGCCCGGGGGGAGAAGGAAGCTGACTGGCTGCAGGGCCCGGGGGGAGAAGGAAGCTGACTGGCTGCAGGGCCCGGGGGGAGAAGGAAGCTGACTGGCTGCAGGGCCCGGGGGGAGAAGGAAGCTGACTGGCTGCAGGGCCCGGGGGGAGAAGGAAGCTGACTGGCTGCAGGGCCCGGGGGGAGAAGGAAGCTGACTGGCTGCAGGGCCCGGGGGGAGAAGGAAGCTGACTGGCTGCAGGGCCCGGGGGGAGAAGGAAGCTGACTGGCTGCAGGGCCCGGGGGGAGAAGGAAGCTGACTGGCTGCAGGGCCGGGGGGAGAAGGAAGCTGACTGGCTGCAGGGCCGGGGGGAGAAGGAAGCTGACTGGCTGCAGGGCCGGGGGGAGAAGGAAGCTGACTGGCTGCAGGGCCGGGGGGAGAAGGAAGCTGACTGGCTGCAGGGCCGGGGGGAGAAGGAAGCTGACTGGCTGCAGGGCCGGGGGGAGAAGGAAGCTGACTGGCTGCAGGGCCGGGGGGAGAAGGAAGCTGACTGGCTGCAGGGCCGGGGGGAGAAGGAAGCTGACTGGCTGCAGGGCCGGGGGGAGAAGGAAGCTGACTGGCTGCAGGGCCGGGGGGAGAAGGAAGCTGACTGGCTGCAGGGCCGGGGGGAGAAGGAAGCTGACTGGCTGCAGGGCCGGGGGGAGAAGGAAGCTGACTGGCTGCAGGGCCGGGGGGAGAAGGAAGCTGACTGGCTGCAGGGCCGGGGGGAGAAGGAAGCTGACTGGCTGCAGGGCCGGTGGGAGAAGGAAGCTGACTGGCTGCAGGGCCGGTGGGAGAAGGAAGCTGACTGGCTGCAGAGCCGGGGAGGGGAGAAGCTGACTGGCTGCAGAGCCGGGGGGAGAAGGAAGCTGACTGGCTGCAGGGCCGGGGGGAGAAGGAAGCTGACTGGCTGCAGGGCCGGGGGGAGAAGGAAGCTGACTGGCTGCAGGGCCGGGGGGAGAAGGAAGCTGACTGGCTGCAGGGCCGGGGGAGAAGGAAGCTGACTGGCTGCAGGGCCGGGGGGAGAAGGAAGCTGACTGGCTGCAGGGCCGGGGGGAGAAGGAAGCTGACTGGCTGCAGGGCCGGGGGGAGAAGGAAGCTGACTGGCTGCAGAGCCGGGGAGGGGAGAAGCTGACAGGCTGCAGAGCCGGGGAGGGGAGAAGCTGACTGGCTACAGGGCCGGGGAGGGGAGAAGCTGACTGGCTGCAGAGCCGGGGAGTGGAGAAGCTGACTGGCTGCAGAGCCGGGGAGGGGAGAAGCTGACTGGCTGCAGAGCCGGGGAGGGGAGAAGCTGACTGGCTGCAGAGCCGGGGAGGGGAGAAGCTGACTGGCTGCAGAGCCGGGGAGGGGAGAGAAGCTGCTCCTCCGTCTACAGTCATTACTGCCTCACTGCATAGGAAAATAAGAACATGTCTAAGTCCAATGAGAGAGAGAACGCAGGAGAGCGAGACAGCGAGGACAAGGAGAGAAACAGACAGCGAGGACAAGGAGAGAAAGAGACAGCGAGAGACACAGCAAGGACAAGGAGAGAGACAGCGAGGACAAGGAGAGAAAAAGACAGGAGAGAGACACAGCAAGGACAAGGAGAGAGAGAGACAGGAGAGAGAGAGAGACCATTGCTGCTTGCAGAGCTCCACCAGACCAGGAAGTGACACAGAGAGAACAGGAAGGAAGAGGAAACAGCTGGACAGACATAGATTCTGGTTCCACTGGCTTCTAGTCAAAGCACACATCTTGTGCTCATTCATGCCGTCCCTAGGAGGGGTGCGTCACTTGAGTGGGTTGAGTTACTGACGTGATCTTCCTGTCTGGGTTGGCGCCCCCCCCTTGGTTTGTGCTGTGGTGGAGATCTTTGTGGGCTATACTCGGCCTTGTCTCAGGATTGTAAGTTGGTGGCTGAAGATATCCCTCTAGTGGTGCGGGGGCTGTGCTTTGGCAAAGTGGGTGGGGTTATATCCTTCCTGTTTGGCCCTGTCCGGGGGTATCATCGGATGGGGCCACAGTGTCTCCTGACCCCTCCTGTCTCAGCCTCCAGTATTTATGCTGCAGTAGTTTGTGTCGGGGGGCTAGGGTCAGTTGGTTATATCTGGAGTACTTCTCCTGTCTTATCCAGTGTCCTGTGTGAATGTAAGTATGCTCTCTCTAATTCTCTCCTTCTCTCTTTCTTTCTCTCTCTCGGAGGACCTGAGCCCTAGGACCATGCCTCAGGACTACCTGGCATGATGACTCCTTGCTGTCCCCAGTCCACCTGGCCTTGCTGCTGTTCCAGTTTCAACTGTTCTGCCTGCAGTTATGGAACCCCTACCTGTCCCAGACCTGCTGTTTTCAACTCTTAATGATCGGCTATGAAAAGCCAACTGACATTTACTCCTGATTATTATTTGACCATGCTTGTCATTTATGAACATTTTGAACATCTTGGCCATGTTCTGTTATAATCTCCACCCGGCACAGCCAGAAGAGGACTGGCCACCCCTCATAGCCTGGTTCCTCTCTAGGTTTCTTCCTAGGTTTTGGCCTTTCTAGGGAGTTTTTCCTAGCCACCGTGCTTCTACACCTGCATTGCTTGCTGTTTGGGGTTTTAGGCTGGGTTTCTGTACAGCACTTCGAGATATTAGCTGATGTACGAAGGGCTTTATAAAATAAACTTGATTGATTGATCCACTACAAGACTATGGTACTTGCCTACGGAGCAACAAGAGGAACTGCCCCTCCCTACCTTCAGACTATGCCCAACACAAGCACACCATTCTGCCACCTCTGGTCTATTGGCCCTCCCACCCCTACGGGAGGCAGCTCCAGCTCAGCTCTTCTCTGTCCTGGAACACCATGGTGTAACCATCGCCCCCTGAAGCTAGGACAGCAGAGTCCCTGTCCATCTTCCCCCTGACATCTCCCCCCTGAAGCTAGGACAGCAGAGTCCCTGTCCATCTTCCCCCTGAAGCTAGGACAGCAGAGTCCCTGTCCATCTTCCCCCTGATGCTAGGACAGCAAAGTCCCTGTCCATCTTCCCCCTGAAGCTAGGACAGCAGAGACCCTGTCCATCTCCCTCCTGAAGCTAGGACAGCAAAGTCCCTGTCCATCTTCCCCCTGAAGCTAGGAGAGCAGAGTTCCTGTCAATCTCCCCCCTGAAGCTAGGACAGCAGAGACCACCATCAGGATGACAACAGACAGAGAGACCCCCATCAGGATGACAACAGACAGAGAGACCCCCATCAGGATGACAAACACACAGAGAGAGACCCCCAGCAGGGTGACAAACACACAGAGAGAGACCCCCATCAGGATGACAAACACACAGAGACCCCCATCAGGATGACAAACACACAGAGAGAGACCACCATCAGGAGGACAAACACACACAGAGAGACCACCATCAGGAGGACAAACACACACAGAGAGAGACCACCATCAGGATGACAAACACAGAGAGAGACCACCATCAGGATGACAAACACACACAGAGACCACCATCGGGATGACAAACACACAGAGACCACCATCAGGATGACAAACACACAGAGACCACCATCAGGAGGACAAACACACAGAGAGAGACCACCATCAGGAGGACAAACACACAGAAAGAGACCACCATCAGGATGACAAACACACAGAGAGAGACCACCATCAGGATGACAAACACACACAGAGAGACCACCATCAGGAGGACAACACACAGAGACCATGAGGACAACACACAGAGACCATGAGGAGGACAACACACAGAGACCATCAGGAGGACAACACACAGAGAGAGACCACCATCAGGATGACAAACACACAGAGAGAGACCACCATCAGGATGACAAACACACAGAGAGAGACCACCATCAGGATGACAAACACACACAGAGAGACCACCATCAGGATGATAAACACACAGAGACCACCATCAGGATGACAAACACACAGAGAGAGACCACCATCAGGATGACAAACACAGAGAGACCACCATCAGGATGACAAACACAGAGAGACCACCATCAGGATGACAAACACACAGAGAGACACCACCATCAGGATGACAAACACACAGAGAGAGACCACCATCAGGATGATAAACACACAGAGAGAGACCACCATCAGGATGACAAACACACAGAGAGAGAGACCACCATCAGGAGGACAAACACACAGAGAGAGAGACCACCATCAGGAGGACAAACACAGAGAGAGAGACCACCATCGGGATGACAAACACAGAGAGAGAGACCACCATCAGGATGACAAACACACAGAGAGAGACCACCATCGGGATGACAAACACACAGAGAGAGACCACCATCGGGATGACAAACACAGAGAGACCGCCATCAGGATGACAAACACACAGAGAGAGACCACCATCAGGATGACAAACACACAGAGAGAGACCACCATCAGGATGACAAACACACAGAGAGAGACCACCATCAGGATGACAAACACACAGAGAGACCACCATCAGGATGACAAACACAGAGAGACCACCATCAGGATGACAAACACAGAGAGAGAGACCATCAGGAGGACAACACACAGAGACCATGAGGAGGACAACACACAGAGACCATGAGGAGGACAACACACAGAGACCATCAGGAGGACAACACACAGAGACCATCAGGAGGACAACACACAGAGACCATGAGGAGGACAACACACAGAGACCATGAGGAGGACAACACACAGAGACCATCAGGAGGACAACACACAGAGACCATCAGGAGGACAACTGGTTCCACTCCTGACAACACACAGAGACCATGAGGACAGGAACCCTCTGTCTCCCTGGAGACGCTGGTCAGCTCACAACAGACTTCCCAAAAGGCCCCCTATCCTGTACACTCCTTCCGTGGCCTCCAACTGCTCTTAAATGCAAGTAAAACTAAAAGCATCCTCTTCAACCGATTGCTGCCGGCACCCGCCCGCCCGTCCAGCATCACTACTCTGGACGGTTCTGACTTAGAATATGTGGACAACTACAAATACCTAGGTGTCTGGTTAGACTGTAAACTCTCCTTCCAGACTCACACGAAACATCTCCAATTCAAAGTTAAATCTAGAATCGGCTTCCTATTTCACAACAAAGCCTCCTTCACTCATGCTGCCAAACATATCCTCGCAAAACTGACTATCCTACCGAGCTTTGACTTCGGCGATGTCCTTTACAAAATAGCCTCCAACACTCTACTCAGGAAATTGGATGCAGTCTATCACAGTGACATCTGTTTTGTCACCAAAGCCCCATATACTACCCACCACTGCGACCTGTATGCTCTCGTTGGCTGGCCCTCGCTTCATATTCTTCACCAAACCCACTGGCTCCAGGTCATCTATAAGTCTTTGCTAGGTAAAGCCCCGCCTTATCTCAGCTCACTAGTCACCATAGCAGCACCCACCCGTAGCACGCGCTCCAGCAGGTATATCTCACTGGTCACCCCCAAAGCCAACACCTCTTTTGGCCGCCTTTCCTTCCAGTTCTCTGCTGCCAATGACTGGAATGAATTGCAGTCACTAACCTCACTAACTTTAAGCACCAGCTGTCAGAGCAGCTTACCGATCACTGTACATAGCCCATCTGTAAATAGCCCATCCAACTACCTCATCCCCATATAGTTATTTCTTTTTTGCTATTATTCACCCCAGTATCTCTACATGCACATTCATCTTCTGCACATCTATCACTCCAGTGTTAATGCTAAATTGTAATTATTTCGCCACTATGGCCTATTTATTGCCTGACCTCCCTAATCTTACTTCATTTGCACACACTGTACATATACTTTTCTATTGTGTTATTGACTGTATTTTTGTACTAGCCTACCTGGTTAAATAAAGGGTTAAGGTTATATATATATATATACCTGGTGAAATGTAAAAAAAATTAAAAATAAAGGGCTCTGGTCACAGGTAATGGCACCCCATCCCGTACAAAGGGCTCTGGTCACCAGTAATGGCACCCCATCCCGTCCAAAGGGCTCTGGTCACAGGTAATGGCACCCCATCCCGTACAAAGGGCTCTGGTCACCAGTAATGGCACCCCATCCCGTCCAAAGGGCTCTGGTCACAGGTAATGGCACCCCATCCCGTACAAAGGGCTCTGGTCACCAGTAATGGCACCCCATCCCGTACAAAGGGCTCTGGTCACAAGTAATGGCACCCCATCCCGTACAAAGGGCTCTGGTCACCAGTAATGGCACCCCATCCCGTACAAAGGGCTCTGGTCACAGTTAATGGCACCCCATCCTGTACAAAGGGCTCTGGTCACCAGTAATGGCACCCCATCCCGTACAAAGGGCTCTGGTCACAGGTAATGGCACCCCATCCCGTACAAAGGGCTCTGGTCACAGTTAATGGCACCCCATCCCGTACAAAGGGCTCTGGTCACAGGTAATGGCACCCCATCCCGTCCAAAGGGCTCTGGTCACCAGTAATGGCACCCCATCCCGTACAAAGGGCTCTGGTCACAGGTAATGGCACCCCATCCCGTACAAAGGGCTCTGGTCACAGGTAATGGCACCCCATCCCGTCCAAAGGGCTCTGGTCACCAGTAATGGCACCCCATCCCGTACAAAGGGCTCTGGTCACAGGTAATGGCACCCCATCCCGTACAAAGGGCTCTGGTCACAGGTAATGGCACCCCATCCCGTCCAAAGGGCTCTGGTCACAGGTAATGCACTGTAGGGAATAGGGTGCCATTTGCGACATAACTATCATGTCCTAAGTTTGTTTCCCTGTTATGTCTAAGGCTTTGACTGTCCCCGATTCTCATCAATGATAATATGGCACAATTTATTTTTACTCTTCCATAGAACACTAACACGCTTAGACCCAACCAGAAAAAGTCCCTCTGCTAACACCATCACTAGTCCTCAATCTAATCAGATAATAACCTATAGGTCACTGCTAACACCATCACTAGAGCCTCAATCTAATCAGATAATAATCTATAGGTCACTGCTGACACCATCACTAGTCCTCAATCTAATCAGATAATAATCTATAGGTCACTGCTGAGGCTCTGCTGACACCATCACTAGTCCTCAATCTAATCAGATAATAACCTATAGGTCACTGCTGAGGCTCTGCTAACACCATCACTAGTCCTCAATCTAATCAGATAATAATCTATAGGTCACTGCTAACACCATCACTAGTCCTCAATCTAATCAGATAATAATCTATAGGTCACTGCTAACACCATCACTAGTCCTCAATCTAATCAGATAATAACCTATAGGTCACTGCTAACACCATCACTAGTCCTCAATCTAATCAGATAATAATCTATAGGTCACTGCTGACACCATCACTAGTCCTCAATCTAATCAGATAATAATCTATAGGTCACTGCTAACACCATCACTAGTCCTCAATCTAATCAGATAATAATCTATAGGTCACTGCTGAGGCTCTGCTAACACCATCACTAGTCCTCAGTCTAATCAGATAATCTATATGTCACTGCTAACACCATCACTAGTCCTCAATCTAATCAGATAATAATCTATAGGTCACTGCTGAGGCTCTGCTAACACCATCACTAGTCCTCAATCTAATCAGATAATAATCTATAGGTCACTGCTGAGGCTCTGTTAACACCATCACTAGTCCTCAATCTAATCAGATAATAATCTATAGGTCACTGCTGAGGCTCTGCTAACACCATCACTAGTCCTCAATCTAATCAGATAATAATCTATAGGTCACTGCTAACACCATCACTAGTCCTCAGTCTAATCAGATAATCTATATGTCACTGCTAACACCATCACTAGTCCTCAATCTAATCAGATAATAACCTATAGGTCACTGCTAACACCATCACTAGTCCTCAGTCTAATCAGATAATCTATAGGTCACTGCTAACACCATCACTAGTCCTCAATCTAATCAGATAATAACCTATAGGTCACTGCTGAGGCTCTGCTAACACCATCACTAGTCCTCAGTCTAATCAGATAATAATATATAGGTCACTGCTAACACCATCACTAGTCCTCAGTCTAATCAGATAATAATATATAGGTCACTGCTAACACCATCACTAGTCCTCAATCTAATCAGATAATAACCTATAGGTCACTGCTGAGGCTCTGCTAACACCATCACTAGTCCTCAATCTAATCAGATAATAATCTATATGTCACTGCTAACACCATCACTAGTCCTCAATCTAATCAGATAATAATCTATAGGTCACTGCAAACACCATCACTAGTCCTCAATCTAATCAGATAATAATCTATAGGTCACTGCTGAGGCTCTGCATGGCCTAATACAGCTGCTCACTACATAACGATGAGTCTTGCTAAGTGTCCATCACAAATGGCACCCTATTCCCTATATAGTGCACTACATTTGACTAGAGCCCTATGGCCCCTGGTCAAAAGTAGTGCACTTCATAGGGAACAGGGTACCAATTGTGACATGCTAAGACTTCAGTCCCACTGCTGGAACAATCTGCAGATCTGGTTGAAATTGGATGAACCAGTGGCACTCAGGCAGTTTAGGATATTGATTGAAGACCTGGTAGCTGAAAGATGTCGATGATTTGTGTATTTGAACTGTTTCTTGTATCCTATAAAAATGTGGAAATTGTAAAAAGCATGGCTCCCTTGTAAAAAAGACCTTGGTCTCAATGGGACTATAAAAGGTCAAATAAAGACATTTGATACCCCTTTCCTGATACATGGAGTCCTGCAGGGCAGTTTAGAGTGGCTCAGTGGTTCCATTTCTAAATTAATCCCTCTTCTTTTCAACACCATCTACTAGATTAATCTGACTTTGAGTAAAGGTGGAATCAGGGGTTTGATCTTCCGGACTGAGGGGAAGGTTGAAGAGTGTACAGTCAGCAGCACACTGATCAGCTATAACGGGACCAAGGTTGAGTGTGTTTATATTTCAGCATCCATTGTTGGTGCATTCATCCCATGTACACAGGAGGTATTGAGGAAGTTACTGACACACTGCATCTTTCAGATGGCTCAGAGTAATGCCTGGATCACACCAGGGGCATCATTGCATTTTGGTACACCAGAAGTACATTCATTTTCAATAGAATGCTTCCTTAACACCCGGCCAGCTGCACCAATGTGTGGGAGGAAACACTGTTCAACTGACGACAGCAGTCAGCCTGCAGGTGCCCGGGCCTGCCACAAGGAGACGCTAGAACGCGATGAGCCAAGTAAAGCCCCCCACCCCCCCCCCCCCCCCAGGACGCCGCTGGGCCAAATGTGCACCGCCCTATGGGACTCCCAGTCACGGCCGGTTGTGGCACAGCCAGGGATCGAACCCAGGTCTGTAGTGACGCCGCAAGCACTGCAATGGCACTCGGGAGGCCCGCTTCACTACTTTTCTGCCAACGCACAGATAGCCTTGAAGGTTGTGATTCGGCCACACCTTCACTGTCTGATGGCACCTTCGTTACAGGTTCTGCATTGTCAGTATGACCAAGGACACTGTAGAAAGAGCAATGAACTTTAATACTGTGCCCACTGAGAAAAACCTGATTCTTGAAGAGTTGGAAGGCTATTCAAACGGCATAACCCAGAGTTGGTGCTATCTGATCAACAAGAGACAGTGTTATTCAACCTTAACATTGGAATGGATTGTCTGACGTTGGCATTCTGTGTGTGTGTGTGTGTGTGTGTGTGTGTGTGTGTGTGTGTGTGTGTGTGTAAACCACTGGTTTTACATTTAATACCCACAATGCAATACGGTGGTCCTCTTTTCCATGTCTCCCTCATCATACTTTTGCATAAACAAATTGGGGAATGAAAAACATCCATGTCACGAGAACATTAGGTAGCTACATAACATTAATCAGGGCGCGTGTCAGACAGCTGTGGTTTAAATTATTAAATAATAATTAAATACTAGCCTATTTTATAACTTTGGGATCTCTTCCTTTTAACTTTCCCAAATGTCATTTGGACAACTTCCAAAATAAGTCCCATTTCTCGCGGCCGACACCTAGTCCTCAAACATTGTTAATGTTTTGGCGCTCGAGTTTGGCGACTGAGCACTCTGTTCAAAATATTCATCCCAAAAGTACTTTCATCGATTGGACTTGATTTGTGTGTGGAATAGGCTACTTCCGATTTCAATTTGAGCAGATAATTAGCTGTAAAGTCTGCCAAAGAGCAGCCTCGTTCCACACATAGCTAGCCACGGTAGCTAACGTGTGCGGAGACGGGAGTGACTCGCCTACCTTCCGAGAGTTCCAGCTCCAACTCCGCCAGCTTCTCCCGAACCTCCACCGGGAGAGTCATGGCGATAGCCGGGGTCGGTTCCAACATCATTAGTAATCCGGTAGAATTCCTCTCAGCCATGTTCCAGTCCGGTCCGATTGGGCCGAGACTCCCGTCAGAGGACAGAGTGATGTCCAGTCTCCTCCGGCTGCTTGCCTGGTGTAACGTTAGCAGGCGGGTGGTGGCTGACGGTTGCTAGCTACTGCAGACAGATGTGCGAAAAAGCCCTACATCACCATGGCACAGACTTTCATTAGCTAGCTAACCCCGCTAGCCACATTCCTAAAGTAACGTTGAGGCTAAATCACGAAACAGTTACGAATTCGGTTGATCTGGACAGAGGTGGGTTTCCTATCCACGGTGTCTGTGTCGAGCGGCTTGACCTGATAACTCATCCAACTCTGATACACAGCACCGCCGCCATTGCATCATAGTAACAGCAGCCCGAAGATGATGCACGTTCACGGTGTCTGGCGCGTCATGGGGAAAATGCATGCTCACCTACATACCGGTACGTTTTGCATATTGGCTACACATTTTTCCTGCATCATCACATGTAAAACCATGGAGGTTGGAATAGTATGGGGGGGGGAAATAACATCACAGACACACTTCTTGGACAAAACCTCTGAGCAATCAGACTGATTGACACCAGATTATCTGCTGACACCGAAGTTAACCTGGATAGCCATCTAGCGGTGCGGTTTAACGTTCTTCTTCGATGAGGTTTAACGGTGGTTGGCATCCAATAAATGTTGCATTACCGCCACTTACTAGACTGGAGTATAACTCCTTTACATTTTGCTTGAAAATAAAAAGGAATAAATCAACAAATACCCTACCATCTACCATCTAACCCTACACTCATTAACAACCCCCCACCCTACTCCACTATTTAAATACCCTACCATCTACCATCTAACCCTACACTCACTATAAACCCACCACCCTACTCCACTATTTAAATACCCTACCATCTACCATCTAACCCTACACTCATTAACAACCCCCCACCCTACTCCACTATTTAAATACCCGACCATCTACCATCTAACCCTACACTCATTAACAACCCCCCACCCTACTCCACTATTTAAATACCCTACCATCTACCATCTAACCCTACACTCATTAACAACCCACCACCCTACTCCACTATTTAAATACCCTACCATCTACCATCTAACCCTACACTCACTAACAACCCACCACCCTACTCCACTATTTAAATACCCGACCATCTACCATCTACCCCTACACTCATTAACAACCCCCCACCCTACTCCACTATTTAAATACCCTACCATCTACCATCTAACCCTACACTCATTAACAACCTACCACCCTACTCCACTATTTAAATACCCTACCATCTACCATCTAACCCTACACTCATTAACAACCCCCCACCCTACTCCACTATTTAAATACCCTACCATCTACCATCTAACCCTACACTCATTAACAACCCCCCACCCTACTCCACTATTTAAATACCCTACCATCTACCATCTAACCCTACACTCATTAACAACCCCCCACCCTACTCCACTATTTAAATACCCTACCATCTACCATCTACCCCTACACTCATTAACAACCCCCCACCCTACTCCACTATTTAAATACCCTACCATCTACCATCTAACCCTACACTCATTAACAACCCCCCACCCTACTCCACTATTTAAATACCCTACCATCTACCATCTAACCCTACACTCATTAACAACCCACCACCCTACTCCACTATTTAAATACCCTACCATCTACCATCTAACCCTACACTCATTAACAACCTACCACCCTACTCCACTATTTAAATACCCTACCATCTACCATCTAACCCTACACTCATTAACAACCCACCACCCTACTCCACTATTTAAATACCCTACCATCTACCATCTAACCCTACACTCATTACCAACCCCCCACCCTACTCCACTATTTAAATCTATTTAGTTCTACTTCAGGCCAACAACCTGAATGGATGGGACACCACTACTTAACACACCCTGTAACTCTTCTGATGTCAAGTCTCTCACACCCAAATACCTCTCTGCAGCTGCCACCACAACCTCTATTGTCTGTGACTTATGTTCCATCCCTGCAGTACAGTTGATAACCATTGGCTATAAATGCTATAAATCGAATCTTACTGAGACATATATCACTTGTTACCCCCCCCCCCCTGTACTGGTACAGGTCTACTAGTCACACCACTTCTTTAAGGATCCCTCCACCTTGACACATCTTCCTCTACTTTCTTCACTGCCTTAGAATATGACAACTTATGCACTACTGCCCATAAGCTTGACACGTGTAACAACGTAATGTATTTGGCACAAAAGCTTGTACAGGATAACTTATATATCCTAACATCACTTCACCGATTCCACAGCACCCAACTCTGTTTTCACCCATCCTGAAACCACAACTGGATCAGCCAAAAGGCAAGGGTCCACTTTTTCCAAAAACTTCACTCCTACTGTCACAGACTCATTTTTATCCTGACCCTCGGTACAAGCCTCAGGCTCCGAGAACTTCACCACAGCTACCACCTCCGATACTTTGACCTCATTCACTTCCATTTCTCCTCTTGTCTTCAGCTCCCTCTGCTTACACTTTCTACTGTTCTTCTTTAACAAACCATCTCCCATTTTCCCTCCATTTTTTAACAATTCAAGCTCACCCTCTTCCTCCCTCTCTCTCTTAGACCTCCTCTGCCTCTCGTTTTCCCTCAATTCCTCCTCCGTATTCCAAGTATACATCTCCTTATGATAATATTGCACTTCTTCTGACATACATCTTGTTCTTGCCCTCTCAAGGGGCTCCATTTTCCTTACGGTCGCAGTATAACATTGTGATGGGGTATTTCAAATAAACTTCCCCGATATACCTGTCGTATATTTTGAAAATGCATAGAAAATGAGCTTTCCTTTCCCATCTAGGGTTAACCCTAACCCATCTAGGTGAATAAATAAAGTATTTTAGGTCTACGTTTTATTACTACTTATCAGGCTTGGCTACATTTAAAAATGCACAGATCTGAATTCACATTATTTTCTCAAATCCTTCAGTAAAAAGAAAAACATATGTCTTGAATAAATACATAGTGAAAAATACTGAATGTGTTTTTAGTGCACTACTTCCTCGCTAGCTGCTCTATGTGATGCAAGACAGTTGTCACCAGTAGAGGGTGCTGTTGTGGTTATCAAAGCTGCCAGTAGAGGGTGCTGTTGTGGTTATCAAAGCTGCCAGTAGAGGGTGCTGTTGTGGTTATCAAAGCTGCCAGTAGAGGGTGCTGTTGTGGTTATCAAAGCTGCCAGTAGAGGGTGGTGTTGTGGTTATCAAAGCTGCCAGTAGAGGGTGCTGTTGTGGTTATCAAAGCTGCCAGTAGAGGGTGCTGTTGTATACTGTATAATATAATGTAGTCCTCAGTGGTTCCTCAGCTCAGTGGTTATACAGTAGAGCAAACTATATTCTGTCTCCTATAACATGTAGAGATTCTTCCTGAGTGTGTGTCTCAGATTAATGTTGTATCTGGCTCCTGGATTCCTTCTGTTGTGGTCGAAGATCACCCCGTTCATCTCTGTATGGACATCCACTAGATGGGTTCTCCTGCAAGAAAAGCAAAGGAACCGTGTCATTCATGATTACACTATGGGCATTACTTTATTCAGTGCAATTCAAGCAAACATGAAATGTAATCTTTTATGCTTTTTTTTGTCTAAATGTTGTACCATTAAACATACTAAAGACTGAAACCAGAGAGATCCCAGTGAGCAAAACTGGTTGAAAATATGTCTTTTCAATCAGCATTTCACTCTGGGCTGGAACAACAGGACGGCTCATTTTCAATATCTATGACTGAAACATCTCTGTTTGATTGACATGTTGCAGTCAGTACCTCCTCTGTCCTGTCAGAACTGCCCCTCTCAGGGCCTGCAGGTACACAGACCGATGGTCCTTCTCCTCCAGCTGACCCTCATCTGTCCAACAGTGGCTCCAGAAGACATCTGCGTCAGTGGGGACTGACTCCACACTGAGAGGTTCCCCATACCCGTCTGTCTCCAGATCCTCCTCCCTGTGAGCAGGGTGACCCGTGGGCCTGGAGGAGCAGCCCTGGGGGCCTGACACACTATAGGTCTGGATGAAGAACAGCTTGGGCTTGCCAGCCAGCCTGGGGCAGTAGTCAGGGATGAAGAGGTGTCGGACGGTGTCAAGACGCACCCCGAGCCTGTCAAATAAAATGTACAATAATTATAATAAGATATGCCAAAATGACTTACATGTGTCCATTTTAGTATGGGTGAGCCCAATGGGAATCAAACCCACACCCCAGGTGTGGCGAGTGCCGTGCTCTACCTGTGGGAGTCTGTAGCCAGCAGGTCGGTAGCAGTACCACGGCTGATGATGCAGCAGGCGAAGGCATCAACTTCCTGGTTCTCCCTCGGTTGGGCAGCCTGCCTGAGAAGAGACAGGGTATCCCCCACACTCGGCCACTTAACCAGGGTCACCTTGAAGTGGAGCCCGTTGAACATCTCCTCCAGCATGTCTGGTGGGAAGAAGAACATCATCACTGTTACTGACACACATCATCACTGTTACTGACACATCATCACTGTTACTGACACACATCATCACTGTTACTGACACACATCATCACTGTTACTGACACATCATCACTGTTACTGACACACATCATCACTGTTACTGACACACATCATCACTGTTACTGACACATCATCACTGTTACTGACACACATCACTGTTACTGACACACATCATCACTGTTACTGACACACATCATCACTGTTACTGACACACATCGCTGTTACTGACACATCATCACTGTTACTGACACACATCATCGCTGTTACTGACACATCATCACTGTTACTGACACACATCATCACTGTTACTGACACATCATCACTGTTACTGACACACATCGCTGTTACTGACACACATCACTGTTACTGACACATCATCACTGTTACTGACACACATCATCACTGTTACTGACACACATCATCACTGTTACTGACACACATCACTGTCACTGACACACATCATCACTGTTACTGACACACATCATCACTGTTACTGACACACATCACTGTCACTGACACACATCATCACTGTTACTGACACACATCACTGTCACTGACACACATCATCACTGTTACTGACACACATCACTGTCACTGACACACATCATCACTGTTACTGACACACATCATCACTGTTACTGACACACATCATCACTGTTACTGACACACATCACTGTCACTGACACACATCATCACTGTTACTGACACACATCACTGTCACTGACACACAATCACTGGGTTCTGTTCAATCATATTCACTACAGTTTCCATCTGCAGGGTCTGGTCAATCATCTTACATTTACATTTACATTTACATTTAAGTCATTTAGCAGACGCTCTTATCCAGAGCGACTTACAAATTGGTGCATTCACCTTATGATATCCAGTGGAACAACCACTTTACAATAGTGCATCTAACTCTTTTAAGGGGGGGGGGGGGGGGGGGGTTAGAAGGATTACTTTATCCTATCCTAGGTATTCCTTGAGGTGGGGTTTCAGGTGTCTCCGGAAGGTGTGATGACTCCGCTGCCCTGGCGTCGTGAGGGAGTTTGTTCCACCATTGGGGTGCCAGAGCAGCGAAACAGTTTTGACTGGGCTGAGTGGGAACTGTACTTCCTCAGAGGGTAGGGAGGCGAGCAGTCAGCAGGTGGATGAACGCAGTGCCCTTGTTTGGGTGTAGGGCCTGATCAGACCTGAAGGTACGGAGGTGCCGTTCCCCCACAGCTCCGTAGGCAGCATCATCTTCAACTACTGTTTCCATCTGCGGTCTGGCCAATCATCTTCAACTACTGTTTCCATCTGCAGGGTCTGGCCAATCATCATCTTCAACTACTGTTTCCATCTGCAGGGTCTGGTCAATCATCTTCAACTACTGTTTCCATCTGCAGGTCGGGTCATCATCTTCAACTACTTTTTCCATCTGCAGGGTCTGGCAATCATCTTCAACTACTGTTTCCATCTGCAGGGTCTGGTCAATCATCTTCAACTACTGTTCCATCTGCAGGTTCTGGTCAAACTCTTCAACTACTGTTTCCATCTGCAAGTCGGTCAATCATCATCAACTACTGTTTCCATCTGCAGGGTCTGGTCAATCATCATCAACTACTGTTTCCATCTGCAGGGTCTGTTCAATCATATTCAACTACTGTTTCCATCTGCAGGGTCTGGTCAATCATCTTACATTTACATTTACATTTACATTTAAGTCATTTAGCAGACGCTCTTATCCAGAGCGACTTACAAATTGGTGCATTCACCTTATGATATCCAGTGGAACAACCACTTTACAATAGTGCATCTAACTCTTTTAAGGGGGGGGGGGGGGGGGGGGGGGGGGGGGGGGGGGGGGGGGGGGGGGGGTGGGGGGGGGGGGGGT